>NC_089753.1:26953912-26956412 GCF_040412425.1 Macrobrachium rosenbergii | reverse complement strand
TTAAAAGCTATTTTTAATTATTTTTCCCCGGCCCCATTCATTGCCAGAGAGAGAGAGAGAGAGAGAGAGAGAGAGAGAGAGAGAGAGAGCCTTTTTCATCATTATCATTATCTTCATCTTCGTATCTTTTCAAATAATAGAAGTAAATGCAATTTTAGGGAATCTTATGCTCGGCAAAACAGAAAATGAGCTTGGCTGAAAAAGAATAATGGGGTAACGTGGATATGTACTGTACATAGGACCCTTTCTCTCTCTCTCTCTCTCTCTCTCTCTCTCTCTCTCTCTCTCTCTCTCTCTCTCTCTCTCTCTCTCTCTCTCTCTCCCGGAATTTTTGTCCCTTCTGTCTCTCTTATGATGTACTAATTTTGGTGTAGAAAACTCCTCTCTCTCTCTCTCTCTCTCTCTCTCTCTCTCTCTCTCTCTCTCTCTCTCTCTCTCATTTTTGTCCTTTCTTTCTATCTCTCTCTCTCTCTGTCATTTTTGTCCTTTCTCTCTCTCTCTCTCTCTCTCTCTCTCTCTCTCTCTCTCTCTCTCTCTCTCTCTCTCTTTTGGTACTATAATAATTTCGCCGTTGTAAACTTCTCGCAGTCTCTCTCACTCTCCGGAATTCTGGTCCTTCCTCTCTCTCTCTCTCTCTCTCTCTCTCTCTCTCTCTCTCTCTCTCCCCGTAGACCCTCCCTGACCCCTGCCCCCCACGCCTCGCCCACGCCCACCAACCCAGCCATTTTTTCCCCTTACTGTCGTCATTAGTTTTTGTTTTTGTAGAGTAAATGGCTTATTTGCTAATGGTCTCTCTTGCATCGGATGTCCCATTAGTCCTCTCCCCACAGAAAAAAATGAGAGAGAGAGAGAGAGAGAGAGAGAGAGAGAGAGAGAGAGAGAGAGAGAGAGAGTTGGACGGAATACCTATCACTGCGGAATTGGAGATGCAGATATATACACATACATTCGAATGTTGCACGTCAGGAGTCGTGCTCTTGCTTTGATTACTGAGAGAGAGAGAGAGAGAGAGAGAGAGAGAGAGAGAGAGAGAGAGACGGACGCACCCTAGCTTGCAGACTGGTGGGTGATATGGGTAATGTAACTGCTGCTTTCAATATTGTTTTTTTTTAATTGTATATTCCATCGTAATTATTATTTTTACTTCTACTGCTTACTGATATATCTGTTGCGCGCGCAGTACACACACATGTATATATATATATATATATATATATATATATATATATATATATATATATATATATATATATATATATATATATATACATACATATATATATATATATATATATATATATATATATATATATATATATATATATTATATATATATATCTGTATATATACTTTATATTATTATTACATATTATTATTACCATTTTGTTTTTGAAATTCAAAAACAAAAACATGAAAAATTAGATTTTCTGTTTCTTAAATTATGCAATAACTTTAATATCAGTCAGATCATCTCAATATTTATTGTTAATTCCATTAGTGATTTAGATACAGATATTAACATCGGAGACTGCAAACACCCGCCAAGGCTCAGTACTATAAACCATCCTACCCGCACCCGAAAAACTGACCCCCCCTTTCTCCTTAAAACTTGTTTTTGTATCTCTCCCAAAAACTAGTAACTGTTTTTTTCTTAATAAACACAGGCTGACCCCCCCCCCCCTTTCTCCATAAAAGTTGCTTTCGTATCTCTCCCATAAACCAGTAAGGTTTTTTTGCGTAATCTTATTTCGAAACAAAGAAATAAACACAGAAAATACAAGGAAATTGAACGAAAACAGCACGGTGGCTGAAGTTTGTACAAAATAAATTCTTCTCTTGTACAAACTTCAGCAAAAGCTTCAGGGAACTGTTTTAAATAAGGGGATAAACTTCAGGAAGTTTCCTTGGAACATAAACACAAACACACAAAACATGGTATTTATCAGCAAACTTGGTCACTCGGTTTTTTTTTTTTTTTTTTTTTGTCTCACCTGGACCTCTTTGACGATGGATCTGAAAACTATTGAGAGATAAGTTTGAAAATGTGAGGTAAATTTCTTGAATCTGTTCTCTTAAAGGGCTTTTCTTGGGAATTAAATTTTTCTGTTATCTCTCTCTCTCTCTCTCTCTCTCTCTCTCTCTCTCTCTCTCTCTCTCTCTCTCTCTCTCTCTTCTCTGAAAACATTTGGGTTTTAATATTTAGGATTTTATGTTGCTCCTTATTTTGTTCTCTCTCTCTCTCTCTCTCTCTCCTTCTGAAGAACATTTGGGAGAAGTAATTGGAAACTGATTTCTCTCTCTCTCTCTCTCTCTCTCTCTCTCTCTCTCTCTCTCTCTCTCTCTCTCTCTCTCTCTCTCTCTCTCTCTCTCTCTCTCCCCGTGAACCGTACGTGGGATAAATGATGGAAATCGTTCTCTCTCTCTCTCCATGAACTTTTAACCCGATTCGTATCTCCTGTTTGCTTGACATTATGAAGACCTCCACATCTGATCTCTCTCT
>NC_089753.1:26918912-26943912 GCF_040412425.1 Macrobrachium rosenbergii | reverse complement strand
TTCACAAATTACCCTCCTGCAGAAAAGGTATATTAGTTAATGTTGCCGTGATGGATTTTTATTATTTTTTCCCCTCTTCTACCCTTCTCTCCCCCTTCCCCTCCCCCCCTCTTGGGATGAGGGGGTGGAGCAAGATGTATGCAATGGGGATGAGGAGGTGATGGGCGAATGGGGTGGAGAAAGAGGAGGATGAGGAGGAGGGGAACGGGGAGGAGGAGGAGGGAATTGGGAGGAGAGGGAGGAGGAAGAGGGGGAGGAGGGGCGGAGGAGGAGGAGGAGGGGGAATGGGGAGGTGAGGAAGAGGAGGAATGGGGAGGGATGGGAGGAGGAGGAGGGAATGGGGAGGAGGAGGGGATAAGGATGAGATGAGTGGGGAGGAGGGGAATGGGGAGGAGGAGGAGGATGAGGGAGAAGGATGAGGAGGGGGTGGGTGGAGGAGGAGGAGGGGGAATGGGGAGGAGGATGAGAGGAATGGAGGAGGGGAGAATTAGGGCGGGGAGGAGGAGGAGGGGAATTGGGCTCAGGATGAGGATGGGGTGGGGAATTGGGCCTGGAGGAGGAGGAGGGGAGGAGAAGAAATGGAGGGAGGAGGGAGAAGGAGGATGAAGGAGGAGGAGGGGGAAGGAGGAGGGGGAGGGGAATTGGGCGGAGGAGGAGGAGGAGGAGGGTTAGTTATGAGCTCTGCAAAAATGGATGTCGAAATGGAGATGATATTTGTTTTTATTTCCTATTTTCGTTTCCTGTCATTTTTGCAGAACATATATTTTTAGGTATTGGATCTATTGAGATTGTCATTACGAAATTATCTTCGAATGTTATGGAATGAGTTCGTGTATTTTGACATACATACATACATAGATTTACGTATGTAAAAGTACATGAATTTATTCCGTATTCATATATGTATATATTTATATCAGTGCATGTATTCGTATACATGGTTATTGATATAAATCCATACACATATGTATGTATATGTATTGGTATATGTAGTTACGTAGGATAGGGAGAGATTGAACATTCTAATGGTCCATTATAAACATAGGCTTCAGTTTTTCCTCAGAAGAAAATACCTTCACGCGGAGCACTGTAGGCATTTCTTACGGTTCTCCGCAGCGTCCCCTCGGCCCCTAGCTGCAACCTCTTTCATTCCTTTTACTGCACCTCCGTTCATATTCTCTCTCTTCCATCTGACTTTCCTCAACCGTCTCCTAACAGTTGTTCCAAAGTGCAAAGGTTTTCTTCCTGTTATGCCCTTAAGACCTTTTAGTTTTCTGTAAAAGAAAACTATTGTGCCGGTTTTGTCTGTCCGTCCGCACCTTATTTTTCTGTCCGCACTTTTTCTCTCCGCCCTCAGATCTTAAAAACTAGTGAGGCTAGAGGGCTGCAAATTGGTATGTTGATCATCCACCCTCCAATCATCAAACATACCAAATTGCAGCCCTCTAGCCTCAATAGTTTTTATTTGATTTAAGGTTAAAATTAGCCATAATCGTGCGTCTGGCAACGGTACAGGACAGCCCACCACCGTTCCGTGGTTAAAGTATCATGGGCCGAGAGAGAGAGAGAGAGAGAGTATGATCCTCGCCTGCTACCATAGTTCAAGAAATAACCAGATCCTCTTACTTGAGAGAGAGAGATAGAGTCTCTCTCTCAACTACTCCCCCAGTTCTCATTCTGGTGTAAAAACTCTTCCTTTAGAGATAACTCCGCTCATAGCACATACTCGGGGGAGTAAAGGAGTCCGAGGGAGTAATGGGAGTGCTTGCTCTTAACTGCTCACAATTAGTACGGCTGTTATTAGGGATAATTGTGTTATGTACTTGGAATGAGACTCTGGTTGGAGATCCGCTCGTGATGGTGGGACTGAGTGGTGTGGTTTGTGTATGTATGTATGTATGTATACTGTATATATACATTTATATATATATAATGTATATAAATATATATGTATATATATAAATGAATTTAATTATATACATATAATTAAATTCATATATATACATATATATATTTAAATGTATATATACATACATACACATACATATACAAACCACACCACTCCAGTCCCATATATATATATATATATATATATATATATATATATATATATATATATATATATATATATGTATATATAATAAATATGTATGTAAATAAATGATAAATGATTTGTCAGCGTAGGCTCAGACACTTATATACTAATTTTACAGATATATAATGATAGTAATCATTCCGAACGCCGCCCCTCCCCCAAAAAAAAAAAAAAAAAACACTCCTTAAAAAGCGATCAAAGAAGCTAGCCAGCAGAACAACAGCAGAACAACAGCAAAAACAACAGCAAAAAAAAAAAAAAAACTAATTAGGGGAAATTTCAGTTCTCTCTCTCTATAAGTTTTCTCTCTTCAGCATGATGGATATTTCGAATTGCGAATTGCTCAAGAATAAATCATATGCAGATTTGGTGGCTAGGAGTGATGAGAAGAGAGAGGGGGAGGGGAGGGGGGAGACGGGGAGGTGGGGCGGTAGAATTGCATTGGATGGAGGCTTGTGGGAGAGGTTGTTCGTTTGCTAGGTGTGTTTAATTTTTTTTTTTTTTTTTGTGTGTTTTATATTCGCATAGGCCTGTGAGAGTATAGGAAACTTCCTTTATGTCTTCATTCACTTTTGGTAGGAATTAACTTATATATATATATATATATATATATATATATATATATATATATATATATATATATATATATATATATATATATATATCATGAAAATGGTTCCATATAAACCTTCCACCTATATATATATTAAATATATATATATATATTAACCATCACATATATTATATTCATTGCTATGGTCAACAGGGTCCGATATAGCTCTTTATAAATAATATATATATATATATATATATATATATCATGAAAATGGTTCCGTGTAAACCTTCCACCTGCTAAGTTAAACCCACCACAGCGAATTAACCATCACATATATTAATTCATTGCTCTGGTCAACAGGGTCCGACATAGCTCTCTGAAAGTTAATCAACTCCGGAACTGCTTGTCTAAAATACGAGTCGGCTGAGTGAATTTTAATGGAGATGAATGGCGTCTGCTTAGAGGAGCCCCGTGTGATTTACGGGGCTCTGCTCATTAAAACAAAATCGTAAATGTAAATGGGTGCCATAACTTTTTAGCTCTCTCTCTCTCTCTCTCTCTCTCTCTCTCTCTCTCTCTCTCTCTCTCTCTCTCTTTTACATTAAGGGTTTTTCTTTACAACCTGTGTTGAAATCTTGAGAAAAATTATATTTTCAATTGTAAAATTCTCTCTCTCTCTCTCTCTCTCTCTCTCTCTCTCTCTCTCTCTCTCTCTCTCTCTCTCTCTCTCTCTTACATCAAGATTTTCTTTAAAAAACCTGTGTTGAAATGTTGAGAAAAATTATATTTTCAATTGTAAAATCTCTCTCTCTCTCTCTCTCTCTCTCTCTCTCTCTCTCTCTCTTCTTCTCTCTCTCTTCTTCTTCTTCTTCTTCTTCTTCTTCTTTTAAGAATAGGAGGATATAAGGAAGAGAATATTCTCTCTCTCTCTCTCTCTCTCTCTCTCTCTCTCTCTCTCTCTCTCTCTCTCTCTCTCTCTCTCTCTCTCTCTCTCTCATTATATTTATATATATACTGTATATATATTTAATATATACATATATATGTACATATATATATATTATATATATATATGGTGATTCATGGCATTTTTCAGAAACTATTTAATTCTGTTTATTCTTTACTTTTTGGTGTGGGCTGCCACTTCCATCTCGTTTTGCATTCATCAAATAATTGAACTCCTAATAATAATAAAAAAAAATCCCGTTAACAGGCTCCCAGTGAGGGCTCTCTCTCTCTCTATAAGTTTGTGACGGGCTTAGAAAAACGAATTCTTTGGCTTAGCTTGATAGGTATTCAGTTCCTGGTAATTTATGTCGAGGAAGAAGTGTAGGAGATTGAGTAGAAGAGATTATATATATATTTATATATATATATATATATATATATATATATATATATATATATATATATATATATATATATATATATATATATATATATATTGACTGTGAAATATTTTCTATTTAAAACAGTATTCCATCTAATAAAAGGAGTCAATAAAAACGCTAAAAGATAGAAAGTTTATGCTATATAATATATATAATATATATTTGATATACATAAGTATACATATAAATATTATCTAAATTTATATTATGTATATATACATATATATATATATATAGTATATATATATATATATATATATATATATATATATATATATATATATATATATATATATATATATATATATATGTATGTATAAAATGATGTTTTTATTTCTTCACCCAGATCTAATCTGCATTCCTTACAATAAATATTAGTATATATTTGTTGAACGTTCCATCACCCTGAAGTGAAAGTCCGGGACTGAAGTTGATGAAGACTAAAAAAAAAAATAAAATAAAATAAACAAGCACATTTATTTTGCATAGATATGAACAACCAACCAATTTCTCTCGACCTCCTGTTAATGACTTTCCCTCCATTCGAAATATGACTGGTCGTAAGAAAGATTGGTTGTAACCGATCGCTTGAAAACCACTCGTGTGCCATTTGACGGTGTCCTAGCTAGGTAGGTAGGGCGCTTTCGTGGAGGAATTTCTGGCAGTCAGAGAGGTCCTTTTGCCAGGTGCAGGAATTTTGACCGGGCCTTTCGACGCGACTTTCATTCTCCGGCGCTGTCAACAAATTAATACAAGACTCATTCCTGTTCGACCTGTCTTGTGGCTGTCGGCGCTTTTGAAGTTTCGAGGGTCGGGGGTGGGTGGAGTTAGGAGGTTGAAGTTGCTTTTGTATATATGATATATATATATATATATATATATATATATATATATATATATATATATATATATATATATATATATATATATATGTATATATATATATATATGTATATATGTATATATTGGTAAGTGGAAACCTCCTTCATGACTCGAACCACTGAAAGCAATTACCTATGACTTATCATACAAACACACACACACATATATATATATATATACACTATATATATATATATATATATATATATATATATATATATATATATATATATATATATATATATATATGTATATATATAATGGTAGTTAAACGAATATGTATTATGTTCTGAAGTGGCATGTGGTCAGAGAGAGAGAGAGAGAGAGAGAGAGAGAGAGAGAGAGAGAGAGAATCCCTACAGATAAAACTCTGTAATCACACGAACGCACATAGATGCCTTCTTCAAACACGAGAGGGATTCAACCACACAGACATAAATGATAAATGAAAAGTATTGTTGGCGCTCGATCCAAACCGAGCAAAAAAAAAAAAAAAAAAAAAATAACAAATAAACAAAATGAAAAATCAATTTTGGGAGCTTGTTTGATTAGGTGATAAAGCGATCTCCGCTGATTAGGAGGGAAAGTTGAGGCGAAGTATAACTGCTGATTGGTGGCGCCCAGGTTTCTCTCTCTCTCTCTCTCTCTCTCTCTCTCTCTCTCTCTCTCTCTCTCTCTCTCTTCTTCTCAGGAGCAACAAGTTGAGAGGGATGTCATGTGTGTGTAACAAGATTGGACGGAACGGGAGAAGGAGAGAGTTTTACTTGTAAATATATTGAGATTTTTACTTCAGTTTTTTATATACATATTTAGTGTATACATCTAAATGATACATATATATATATATGGATAGGTTGTATGATACGTTTAAACGAGTATAGTTATATTTGTAGCATTGCAATCATTTATATCATGTGAGTACTCGTATCATGATGTTGTGCAGTTAGAACCTCAAAGGTGTAATGCATTATTACCCTAAAACAATTCACCGTATATTTCTCTCATTTATTTATATTTTTATCTGTTTATTTATGAATTTATTAATTTATCTTTTTTCTTTTCTTTTCTAATATCTGATCTGTTTTTTTTCTGTATTTCCCGTTACCTTCTGTAATTTCTTTCAAATGAACACCGTATTCTTTGAAAGCTTGAATTTCAAGTCAGTGGCCCCTGTGGTGGGCTTGTTTCAAATGAATTTGGGTCATTGTCTGAATATAATAATAATAATAATAATAATAATAATAATAATAATAATAATAATAATAATAATAATAATAATAATAATAATAATTTTTAATAATATCATCTATGTATTCTTTGTTACATTGATAAAAAAATTAGAAAAAATTACCATTGATTTACATAATTTTTGTGAAATTGTGATAATTTTTATCATTTTTTAAATCAGTAATAATAATAATAATAATAATAATAATAATAATAATAATAATAATAATAAAAAATATACAATTATAATACGTGTCTTCCTCTTTGCCAGAGTACATATCTAGTGTGTGTATGTATGTGTATATGTGTGCGTGCGCGTGCAATTTAACCGAATTTGTGAAAGGTTCCTTTTACACATGAGTCTGCATTTTGTCATTTCAGAAGGCACATTCATAAACACAGCAACCATGCTTTAACAATCTACAGGTGGCAGACACCTGTATTACCTCGCGAGTAATTATATCCCGTCAGCTAGAGCAATTACAATTTAATTAAGGGGACGTAAGATTCGCAATTAAGGGGCGGCCCCCCTTTTTTTCGGGGAGGGGGGGAATGGTACGTAATAATAAAATAGTTGTGGTTTGGTTCTTGGGATTATGGTAGGTTGCCTGAGGTCCTTCTTCCATGTGATATACATATATATATATATATATATATATATATATATATATATATATATATATACTATATTATATTATATAATATAGATTATATTTTCCATGGCATTTAGATTTCATTTTTGGACGTTTAAGTTCCATAACGAAAGGGCATTGCCCTTGGAAAGTGTGATTGGATAATTTATGTTATTAATAAGTTATATATATATATATATATATATATATATATATATATATATATATATATATATATATATATATATATATATATATATATATAAATACACACACACATATATATATATATATGCAAATGTACCTCAGGGAATGAAACACCGAAACACCAGGTGTGTAATCCTGACCGGTTTCGTCTTTATATCTTGGACACATTCCGAGGAAAAGAAATTTTTTCCTTATGGTACATTGGTATTTATAAAGGCTCATAGGGCAGGCGCTGATCTCCTGTTTTCTTGGGCCATTATATATATATAAGTATATATATATACATATATATATATATATATATATATATATATATATATATATATATATATATATATATATATATATATATATATATATATATATATAAAACATGGAGAAACTCTGACCAATCATAAGTACACCAGGTATATCATCTGAGATGAACTACCTGACAGTAATCAGTAGACATCTTCGACAGGTACACTAACAGGTAAAGCAGCATCACGCGTCTCTTCCTCATCCGTCACTTGTCACATCAATTTAGGCTCGATGTCTATTTAAACAGTTACTAACACTCATATTTTGTTACCTGGGCCTTTGAAAGGACGCGGCTGCGTAGCTAGTCAAGTTGTTTTTTAATTTAAATGATTGCCAAAGATCTTTTAGGTGAAATGTAGTACTTGGCGATAGGATTTTGCATATGCATGATTGTTAAATATCTAGATGTATTTGTTGGAATCTTGATTTTAAGGAGCTATGGCAGAACTGCAGTTCGGGAAGTCGGATTATTTTTATCTGAATTATCTCTTGAAAGTGTGTTTCAATCATTCTCAAAGACAGCAAATCTTCGTTAGATTTCTATAAATTCCTGCTGTTCAAAAGATTGTTTTGGATGAAGCTTAGCCTTTGAAACTACAAGATTTTTTAGGTTAAGAATATTCTAAAAATACAATTACTTTATTCACCCCCATTGCTTTTCATGAATCAGCAAAACATTGTCGAACAGAATTTGATTTCTATTGAAGTTTTCCGCAAATATCTTTTAAAAGGAAATTCGACTGCCGAAAATGGTAGCTCAGTCTGACTGATCTTTAAAAGCCACTACAAATCTTCCGTGATCAATCACTCAATGCTCACATATCAGCTGATCTTAAGACGAACGCCAATACTTGATGCTAAAGTATGCGTTTTTTCTCTCTCTCATTTAAACAGTCTTGAAAATTATTTTGAAAAGATTCTCGCATTCATCACCACCAGGACGATTATGCCACTGATGATGGCTAAAAGGTGCGGCCGAAACGTATACATTTGCGTTAAAATATATACATTTACATATCTCATCTGCCGAAAAAGGACCCAACCGCTCTAATGGGTTTCTTTTGCAACCAATTCGATACACAACGAGATAATGTTTACACATGAGTCTCTCTCTCTCTCTCTCTCTCTCTCTCTCTCTCTCTCTTGGTGTTTCTACTGAGGTATGGAGAGAGTGTCAGACTTCAGAAACGTGGGGAGAGAGAGAGAGAGAGAGAGAGAGAGAGAGAGAGAGAGAGAGAGAGAGAGAGATTGCCTTCTGTTGTTCCGCACATAGAAACTTGATGAATCACAATGTCTTTTTTATCTTTAATTGAAACTTCGTTCAATTTATTTTCATATATGATTTTATTCTTCTCCAAATCGTGTTTACACCTGAGTCGTTCTCTCTCTCTCTCTCTCTCTCTTATCTCTCTTGATTTCTTGTTGATGGTTTAATATGGAGAGAGAGAGAGAGAGGGAAAATATATCCTTAGTGTTAATTCCTTTACATACGGATTAAAATCGAGTTATATTTTATAACATTTTTTTATGGAAATTTCATTCAGTTTATTTTCGTATAATTATAATGTTTTCTATCTACTGCGAATTTTCGGAATCGACAAGTGTTATTGTATATATTCTTTTATTGTTTTTAATTTTTTGTTTTTTTATATTTTATTTTTTGTTATTTTTTTATATCTACGCAGTAAGATTGTCATTTGTCAAGTTTGGTTGCCAACTTCTATTTAGAAGATAAGGTCGCGTTTATTATTATTATTATTATTATTATTATTATTATTATTATTATTATTATTATTAAACAATGCTCATAGTAGCGTGAGTCTTTTATGTAGAAGCTGTCTGTAGAAATTTATTTTGCAGATATATGTACCCATACATAGCTGTGTATTTGTTTCCCCATTATTATTATTATTATTATTATTATTATTATTATTATTATTATTATTATTATTATTATTATTATTATTATTATTACCCAGAAGATGAACCCTGTTCACATAACAAACCCACCAAAGGGGCCAGCATTGACTCGAAATTAAAGCTTCCTTTGAAAGAAACAACAGAACGTCATGGAAAAGGAATATGAAAATTAGCAGTAATTTTAAATATTTATATATTTCACGCGACTGTTTTGATATTTGTTCAGCCATTCAGTTTTCGCGTCCAGTAAATATTGGGATGTTTGTCCAGCCATCAGGGCGTCGTGTTCTGTGTAAATTCCAGGCTTTTGGTTGAAGTGGGTGAAAAATGAAGGGACAAAAAGGTACAGAATTATATATAAATATTTAATAAGTCTTGGGGTTTTTTTATAGTCTCTCTCTCTCTCTCTCTCTCTCTCTCTCTCTCTCTCTCTCTCTCTCTCTCTCTCTCACGTGTTTATTTTTCTACATTTATATTCGTATATAACAGTACAGGCTTATTTTTCCATCGTCCATTAAGTGTACGTTAATTTCTCTCTCTCTCTCTCTCTCTCTCTCTCTCTCTCTCTCTTTCACGTGGTTTTTTTCTACATGTATATTCTACATTTTTCCATCGTCCATTAAGTGTACGTCATTTTCTCTCTCTCTCTCTCTCTCTCTCTATAACAGTATATAACACAGGCTTATTTTTCCATCGTCCATTAAATGTACGTCAATTTCTCTCTCTCTCTCTCTCTCTCTCTCTCTCTCTCTCTCTCTCTCTCTCTCTCTCTCTCTCTCTCTCTCTCTCTCCTTCACGTGTTTCTTTCTCTACATTATATCCGTATATAACAGTACAGGCTTATTCTTCCATCGTCCATTAAGTGTACGCCAATTTCTCTCTCTCTCTCTCTCTCTCTCTCTCTCTCTCTCTCTCTCTCTCTCTCTCTCTCTCTCTCTCGGGTGGAAAGTGGGCGTCTATCGGAAATTTAAGTTCGTGTTGCCTTCTCGTGCTTTGAGAGATAGCTGCTTGGCTGTGCTTGAAGTTGATTGTCCAGAGTGAATGCGAGTGCTTGTGAAGTTGCTTGCGGTTTTTTTTTCTACCCTTTGTTTGTTTATTTGTTTGTTTACAAGGTAGTCTGCAGGAAATTGGGGTGCTTTCTGTGTAAGTGTTTGTGGGTGTGTTTTGTGTTTATGTATATATATATACAGTATATATATATATATATATATATATATATATATATATATATATATATATATATATATATATATATATATATATATATATATATATATATATACATATATATTTATATATTTATATATAAATCATATATATATATGTTTGTGTGTGTTTGTGTACATGATAATATAATAATAATGATATTAAAAATAAAAAAAAAATTAAATCTAGTGGAGAAATTTTTAATTAGAAAAAACATTTTTTTTACTACAAACAAAATTCAAAATGCATTCAGTGTCGTGTTCCAATATGAAAATTATCAATTAAACTGCCACGTCAGAAGACGTTTCAAACCATTTATTCTCATATGCTCACCCTCCCCAAAAAAAAATTTGAACCGCAAGAACAGTCGTTCATATATAGTGAAAGATTCTCATATATAAAAAAAAATAAATAAATAAATCAATGGCGGAAGTTTCTTCGGGGCAGTCGAGTTTTCTGTACAGCGTATAATCAAGGCCACCGAAAATAGATCTATTTTTCGGTGGTCTCGGTATAATGCTGTATGAGCCTCGGCCCATGAAACTCTCAGCAGGCCGTGGTGGCCTGTGTTGTTGTGTTGCCAGAAGCACGATTACGACTAACTTTAATCGTAAATAAATTAAAAACTTCTGAGGCTAGAGGGCTGCAATTTGGTATGTTTGATGATTGGAGGGTGGATAATCAACATACCAATTTGCAGCCCCCTAGCCTCAGTAGTTTTTAAGATCTGAGGGCGGGCAGAAAAAGTGCGGACGGACTGGCAAAGCCGGCCACAATAGTTTTCCATTACAGAAAACTAAAAAAAGGACTTTCCAATCGGTTCAATATCGCGCCAGTTTGTGTAACTTAGCGGTTTGAAAAGATAACTGAGTCGATCCAGTGTTGTTGATGATGATGATGATAGATGCAGGGGTTAAGAATAGGATTTAAAACCTGTTTTTTGTGGGGCAACTCTCTCTCTCTCTCTCTCTCTCTCTCTCTCTCTCTCTCTCTCTCTCTCTCTCTCTCTCTCTCACGATTCTCCCAGATTCACATGTTATAATTGTATGTGCTCTTATGTTCATGTGTTCGTATCTTTCTCCTGTCCGGCATGTTTATGTGTGTGGACTCTCTCTCTCTCTCTCTCTCTCTCTCTCTCTCTCTCTCTCTCTCTCTCTCTCTCTCTCTCTCAAGTTCCATGTTAAATTTAAATGTGCACACGTATGTGTTTATATAAATATCTTTCTCTCGTCTGGTAACCGCACGCATGTGCTTCCTTACTCTCTCTCTCTCTCTCTCTCTCTCTCTCTCTCTCTCTCTCTCTCTCTCTCTCTCTATGCAAATGGGGCATCAGGCGAGATATCGAACACTATTAAGTCGTTTGGAGAGGAGAGGCAGAAGGAATCGATTCGGACAGGCCAACAGATAAGAACCGACTCGGTTCGAACTTGGAGATGGACACGCGTGTCTTCCTCACCCACCACCCCCCCATTTTTTTTTCTGGAGAGAAATCAGATCACCCAATTCACCCCCGTTTGCCTCGCCTATTCCTCCTCCTCCTCCTCCTCCTCCTCCTCCTCCCACTTCTTCTTCTTCTTCTTCTTGTCCACCCCTTCCTCCTCTTCTTCCTCCTCCTCTTCCACCTTTTTGTTATCTACCTCCTCCTCCTCCTCCTCCTCCTCCTCCTCCTCCTCCTCCCCTTCTCTTTCCTTTTTTTCTATCTTTCCTCCTCCTCCTCCTCCTCCTCCTCCTCCTCCTCCTCCTCCTTCCTCCTCCTCCTTATTTTCCTTCCCCAACCTCCTCCTCCTCCTCCTCCTCCCCTTCTCTTTCCTTTTTTTCTATCTTTCCTCCTCCTCCTCCTCCTCCTCCTCCTCCTCCTCCTCCTCCTCCTCCTCCTCCTCCTCCTCCTCCTCCTCCTCCTCCTCTCTTCTTTTTCTCTTTCCCGTTACTGCTCCCTCACCCCTTCACCCCTCTCGATAGCAGTTTAAGGTTGCTTCGAATTTGGATTTGTCGTGGGGTGAAAGCTGCAAGTCACCTCTTCTCTCTCCCCTCACCCTTCTCCCTCTTTCCTACCTCTCTCCCCCAGAAGCAGATCAACCCTCACCCTTCTTCCTTTTTCCTACCCCTCTCCCCCAGAAGAGATCACCCCTCACCCTTCTTTCTTTTTCACCCTGTGAAGCAGATCACCCTTCTCCTACTTTCCTACCCTCCCCCCAGAAGCAGATCACCCCTCACCCTTCTTCCTCTTTCCTACCCCTCGCCCCCAGAAGTAGATCACCCCTCACCCTTATCCAACTTTCCCTCAAAATACAAGACAGTTATATGACCCACCCCCTCACCCTTTTTACTTACTCCTTCACCCCGTCTCTTTCATACCCTTTCATTCGTTCTTGGAAGAAGGTACCGACAATAAGACATAAGTAAAAAATGCGCCGAAGTTTCTTCGGCGCAATCAAGTTTTCTGTACAGCGTATAATCAAGGCCACCGAAAATAGATCTATCTTTCGGAGGTCTCGGTATAATGCTGTATGAATTTTGGCCCATGAAACTTAAACCACGAACCGGTGGTGGCCGGGCCCATATCGTTGCCAGACGCACGCTAATGGCTAAATTTAACCTTCAATAAAAATAGGCAAGAGGGCTGCAATTTGGTATGTCTGATGATTGGAGGGTGGATGATCAACATACCAACATGCAGCCCTCTAGCCTCAGTAGTTTCTGAGATCTGAGGGCGGACAGAAAAAGTGCACGGACAGACAAAGCCGACACAATAGTTTTCTTTTCAGAAAACTAAAAGCAAGTTTAGTTTATGTATATATATTGTTTTTGAAGAAGAATAATAATAATAATAATACAATAATAATAATAATAATAATAATAATAATAATAAGATCAGATTATTTCTGATGGCATTTCGAAAAATAAATCTGTGCATGTTTCAAAAATAGAAACTATACGTATATATATATATATATATATATATATATATATATATATATATATATATATATACGTAAGTCAAAAGTTCCAGGAAAAAATGCAATATACTCTTTATTTAAGGAAATTCAAACATCATTTTTCTACATATCTACCATCTAACTCTATACACTTTTCAAGGCGCTGTTTCCACCTCTGCAACCCTTCTTTGTAGAAATTTGGGGCCTTTCTATTAAACCATGTTGAAACTGCATGTTTAGCAGCATCCAAAGATTCAAACTGACTCCTCTTAAGTGTTCCTTGAGTTTTGGGAACAGGAAAAAATCTGAAGGAGCAAGATCAGGACTATAAGGAGGATGTGGAAGAGTTTCCCACCTAAATTTCCGTAGGACTTCTCTTGCAACCCTTGATGAATGTGCTGGAGCGTTATCATGATGGAACAAAATTCTTCGGTGCAACTTTCCTCGACGTTTTTAGCCAATGCAGTCTTCAGTTTTTGCAAAACACCTTGTAGTAGTTCCCGGTGATTGTTTTTGTCCTTCAAGGAAATCAATCAAAATCACTCCTTTGGTCCCAAAACGCTGATAACAATCACTAACTTCACTGGTGCAGCTGAACCTCTTGGTAACCATTGCTTTGATTGAATTTTACTTTCTGGGTCATATTGATGGAGCCAAGTTTCATCTCCAGTAACAATCCGGTCAAAAACTCTGATTCATTTGATTCAATCTTCGTTAAAACTGCAAGAGAAAGTTCAGCTCTTTGATGCAGTTGGTCTTCACGCAACGCTTTTGGGACCCAACGTGCTGAAAGTTTACTCAAACCAAGATTTTCATTTAAATTGAAAATGCGGAACCATGGGAGATCCTAGTTTCATTAGCTATCATATCGATAGTAATCCGAATCTTCATCCACTAGATTCTGCACCAAAGCCACAATTCTTTCATTTTTGCAGTCGATGGTCTTTCCTCTTATGTTGTCTTTGAGGTCCTCCTGACCATCCTTAAATCGCTTTATCCAATCATAAACAACTGATTTAGATGGAGAAGAATCTCCATAAACTTGTTGCAAAGCTTCAATAATTTTTCCTGGTTTCCAATCAATTGGTCAGAACTTGATGTTAATCTCAAAATTTTTATTTTCCATGGGTTCATTACTTTTCTGAAGCAGATGTTAACACCACGGTAAAGAGAGGATGACTGAGGTATCAAGTCTATATGGATCACTACATCACAGATAATTGTTTACCAGGTATTTGATTCCTGTGTAAATACATCATTCAACATTTTTCCTGGAACTTTTTGACTTACCCTATATATATATATATATATATATATATATATATATATATATATATATATATATATATATATATATATATATATATATATATATATATATATATAATTTTTATTGACCCACTATTATTATTATTATTATTATTATTATTATTATTATTATTATTATTATTATTATTATTATTTAATGACTAAATGTAAATAACGTACCGCAACAAAAGTATCATTCCTTTTTACTGATATATTTTATGTTGGGTATTATCACTCCAAACTGTTAGATGTTAATGAGGAAAGGGCCTCGGTAACATTTTGATTATTAATGATATCTAGTGGTGGTAGTAATTATAATAATATAATTAATATCGTATCTAACATCGTTATCAGCCGAATTGTAATATGACAAATCACCTTGTTATATCGGGGGGACTTCTGACAGATGGTTTAATGAAGAGAGAGAGAGAGAGAGAGAGAGAGAGAGAGAGAGAGAGAGAGAGAGAGAGAGAGAGAGATCCAGTATTGAGCATTGAAGAGAAATGATTTAATTTTTGGTAAAGGAAAATGCCTCGTGGTCTCATATATTAAGAACAGGTGTAAGTATACACATGTAGACATCAGAGACATTAACATACATATTGGAAAGATATACACGCACAGGCGAAAGTAGCTATGCATACGCAGGTGTAGAGGGAGAGCACACGCGCACATACACACGCACAGAACAGGTGTATCCACTTAGACAAACGTACACTTGATACAGTCTTACACACAGAAACCATATAGAAATACACACTTACCCATATGCGTGCATACATATAGTTTGCACACACACAGAGAGGGACGTACACAGCCAGCCTCTTGCCCTTTAAAGCGGAGAGAGAGAGAGAGAGAGAGAGAGAGAGAGAGAGAGAGAGAGAGAGAGAGAGAGAGAGAGAGCCCACGCCCCCTAGTAGGACCCAAGACACAAAGACAAACATGTCAAGAAGGTGGGAGTGGTTCGGTTGTGGGGAAGTGGGGGAGGGAAGATGGGTATGGTATGGGCATGGTGGGGCATCTTAGTTTTGGGGGAGGAGCATGGGTATCTGGAAAACAGGTCGACGTGGGAGCAATCTTGAAATTTGCTTTTAATCTTTTGTCGTTGCTATATATATTATTTCTTCTTTCTTTTTTTATCTTTTCTCTTTCTTTGTAACTTCCCTTAACTTCTCTTCTCCTCCTTCTCCTTCCTCTCTCTTTTTTCTTATTTCCTACATTTATTTGATGTATCTGTTTCCTCTCTTTTCCTGCCGTCTCTGCGTCCTCCTTTTATTTCTTCAATTTTCTTTTCAGGAATTCTTTCTTCTTCTCCTTTTCCATCTTTATTTTAATTAAAAATTATATCACTTATTTTAGTTAATTTTCAGTCTTCTTTTTGCGTTCAATCGTTATTTTACATAAAATGTCAATTTTTTAAATTTATTTAATTTTTATTTTTATATTTATATTACAATGGTTTATTGTTTTTTTTCATATATTTAGTGAAATTTTATATAAAAAAAATTTCCGTTATAGTTAATGTGATTCAGGTGAGAAATTATCCATTTTTTTCCATTTTTATATTTTTATTGTCATTTCTTTCGCACCTTCCTCTCCACTTTCTCCTCTCGCTCTTTCTACTCTCTCGCGAGTGTTCATTTCCTCTTTGACATTTCATTCGATATCGCTTTGTTTACACTCTCTCACATTTACAGTTCTTGTTTACTTACTCCCGCTCTCTCTCTCTCTCTCTCTCTCTCTCTCTCTCTCTCTCTCTCTCTCTTGACATTTCATTCGATGGCGTTCTGTTTACACTCTCTATATCATTTCCATTCCTCTGGTTACTCTCTCTCTTTCTCTCTCATTCTTCTTTGACAGTTCATTCGATATCGTTCTGTTTACACTCTTACATTAATATTCCTCTCTCTCTCTCTCTCTCTCTCTCTCTCTCTCTCTCTGACATTTCATTCGATATCGTTCTGTTTACACTCTGTCACATTAACATTCTTTTGTGTACTTACTCCTCTCTCTCTCTCTCTCTCTCTCTCTCTCTCTCTCTCTCTCTCTCTCTCTCTCTCTCTCTCTCTCTCTCTCTGACATTTCATTCGATATCGTTCTGTTTACACTCTGTCACATTAACATTCTTTGTGTACATCCTCTCCTCTCTCTCTCTCTCTCTCTCTCTCTCTCTCTCTCTCTCTCTCAAGTTCCCGTTCCTCCCTACTACTCCTTCTCCCATCCGTCCACGGCGTTGCTGACTAATGCAGCCACTCTTAACAGGTCAGTGCAGCTTTGTTGTGGAATAATTTGTTCAAGTCTTCCTCAGAGAAATCGGATTTGAAAGGATCTAGGATGGCAGGTAGCTCCTGGTATTCTGAGATAGCAAATAGCTCGATTTATATTCTGATATAGCAGATAGCTCGAGTGGTATTCTGAGATAGCAGATAGCTCGAGTGGTATTCTGAGATAGCAGATAGCTCGATTGGTATTCTTAGATAGCAAATAGCTCGTTTGGTATTCTGAGATAGCAGATAGCTCGAGTGGTATTCTGAGATAGCAGATAGCTCGATTGGTATTCTGAGATAGCAGATAGCTCGTTTGGTATTCTGAGATAGCAGATAGCTCGTTTGGTATTCTGAGATAGCAAATAGCTCGTTTGGTATTCTGAGATAGCAAATAGCTCGATTGGTATTCTAAGGTAGTAAATAGCTCGATTGGTATTCTGAGATAGCAAATAGCTCGTTTGGTATTCTGAGATAGCAAATAGCTCGTTTGGTATTCTGAGATAGCAAATAGCTCGTTTGGTATTCTGAGATAGCAAATAGCTCGATTGGGTATTCTGAGGTAGTAAATAGCTCGATTGGTATTCTGAGGTAGCAAATAGCTCAATTGGTATTCTGAGATAGCAAATAGCTCGTTTGGTATTCTGAGATAGCAAATAGCTCGTTTGGTATTCTGACATAGCAAATAGCTCGATTGGTATTCTGAGGTAGTAAATAGCTCGATTGCTATTCTGTTATAGAAAATAGCTCATTTGGTATTTTGTGACAGAAAATAGCTTGTCTGGTATTCTGTGATAGCATATAGCTTGTCTGGTATTCTGAGATAGCAAATAGCTGGTCTGGTATTTTGTAATAGTAAATAGCTTGTCTGGTATTCTGAGGTAGCAAATAGCTGGTCTGTTATTCTGTGATAGCAAATAGCTTGTCTGGTATTCTAAGGTAGCAAATATATGGTCTGGTATTCTGTGATAGCAAATAGCTCGTCTGTTATTCTAAAGTATCAAATAGCTCGTTTGGTATTAAGCGATAGCAAATACCTCGTGTTGTTATTCTAAAATATCAAAAGTTCGTCGGGTATTCTGAGATAGCTAATAGCTCGTCGAGTATTCTAGAGTATCAAAAGCTCGTCGGGTATCATTTTTCTATGATTTATCCTGTAGTTCTTGTCTTCACTGAGAAAGGTTTTCAGCCCAAAAGTTAACAATTGTTAAATTTTTTTATCTGAAAAAAATGTGTAGCTAATTTATCATATACGTATTTCAAACAGATTTTACCAGTAGGGTTTTTCATCATATTTTTCGCCAATTGGTTAGATAGTGCGTTTAGTGCAAATTATATTTTCTCTATAACATCACTGACCCATAGAATAATATATATTAATTTTGCTAATTTGATTCCTTGATCTGGAAGCACATTTTCAGGTTTGTATTTATATATATTTTCGTTACAGACTTATCACCCACTTAGTTATCTTAATGGCTGGGTGGAGTGTGACGTCACTGGGTTAGGCAAGGCATGTATTTGTCCCTCACGTAGTAGGGTGCTGTCCACGGTTGTAAACAAGTACATTAGTATCACGCCCATTGGATACAATAGCAGTGAATTATAATGCCGGACCAGGGGTCCGGGGACCCGGGGTCCTTCCTAGGATCAGGTGGTCCTTCCATAGCGGTCCAGGGAGCAGAATTTGGGCACTTTGCAAGATATCAAAATATCAACTGTCATATTTTACGCGGCCACAATTCCTCTCTGCGTTTGAGTAAATATCCCTTGCGTATGATTTCGAATATAATTTCGAGTCCGTTGTGCAGATAATGTTCGCATTCAAGGTCACTCTGATTGAGGGCTGGGGTCACAGGAATGATTAGGGGGTTGCATTTGCCCACCGAAGGTCAATCTCATGCGTGATTGCAGTGTGGCGTAAGAATGAAGAAGAAGAAGAAAGAAGGTTGGTTACTTCACCCACCTCTCTCTCTCTCTCTCTCTCTCTCTCTCTCTCTCTCTCTCTCTCTCTCTCTCTCTCTCACCAATAACCCTTCGCCCCATTTTGTACTTTCTCTCTCTCTCCCTCTCCAATAACCCTTCACCCCATTTTGTACTTTTCTCTCTCTCTCTCTCTCTCTCTCTCTCTCTCAACTCTCTCCAATAACCCTTTTCACCCCAAATCTCTTTTCTAAGGATTGCAGGCATTAGGAGGCGGGTGGGTAGGAAATGGGGGGCGGGGGGAATGTGAGTGAGGGGGGAGGGGATTGTTAGGGCGAAAAAGGTTGTTGGGTGGGTATGCAAATGATGCTACTCCTCCCCACCTCCTCCTTTCCCCTCCCCCTCCCCCCCACCACCCAACCTACGTTTAAGCATTCCCTTTGCAATGGGGCATGATGGGGATCCGAGTGGGTATTGTCTAGGCTACCCATGGCCGAAAAAGCACCCGAAAAAAAAAAAACTCCGAGCCGAACGTTCATTTATTTTTACTGCAATAGATTCTTGTATCTCCGCGTTTCTTTTACAGCTCAAAGGGCAATATAGACCGTGCTGGCATAAGGCCAGATGGGCTTTTTATCATGCAAATCAAAAGCTTGGTGTTCCTTATAAATTGTCGATTGAATAAATAATTCCCTTTTTTTTTGTAATTTAATTGTAAAGAAGTCAAGAATTGGTGTTAGAATATGGTGCAAAAATTTTATATCAAGTTTTGGCTCAAGATTGGGTGTCAGATATTGGAACAAAACTTTAAATAATCTAGACTTACTTCCACATACCGGTGCGAGCCGCCGTTTGGGGGGTTAGTGCCGTCAGTGCACCTCTTGCGGTGTACTGTAGGCATTACTTGAGTTTCTTTGCAGCGTCCAATCTGACATTCTACCGTCTGCTAACAATTGTTTTATAATGCAGCTGCGAGGTTTTCCTCCTGTTACGCCTTTCTAACCTTTACTGACAATTTCCGTTTCAGTGTTGAATGACCTCATCATACCCAGTGCTTGGCCTTTGGCCTAAATTCTATATTCAAATCAGTATCGGTGCGAGACTTAATATAAAAGAAATTATAGACTTGTCTTTAAAAAATTTGGTGCGAGACCTGACATCAGATATTGGTGCAGCTCATGAAACGAATATAACTGGAATATGCAATTGAGGCCAGAGACTAAACGGTGGGACCTTTGAGGTCATTCAGCGCTGAAACGGAAACTGAGAATGAAAAGGTTTCTTTAAAGGTGTAAAAGGAGGAAACCCTTTTACAGTTACACTATGGATCAAGTGTCAGGAGAGGGTTGAGGAATGAAAGGGGTTGCAGCTAGGGGCTTAAGGGACGCCGCTGCAAAGAACCTTCATTAATGCCTGCAGTGCACCGCGTGAGGTGCACTGACGGCGCTTCCCCCTTAGGGGGAAGTCTTGAAATGAAGACTTGGTTGAAATGAAGACTTGTTTGTACAAAATCTTGCTCTCTCTCTCTCTCTTTCTCTCTTTTGGACCTGTTCTACAGCGCATTGTCTTACTCTCCCTCCTCCTCCTCCTCCTCCTCCTCCTCCTTCTTCTCTCTCTTCTTCTTCAGCTCCATGTTCTTCTCTCTTCTCTCTTCCTCCTCTCTCTCTTCTTCTTCTTTTCTCACTTTATGGACTACTTCCTCTTCAAGCTTCTTCGACGAGAGATAAATGGGCGCATTGTCTTACTTCTTCTTCTTCCCTTCTCCTCCTCCTCCTCCTCCTCCTCCTCCTCCTCCTCCTCCTCCTCTTCTTCTTCTTCTTCTTCTTCTTCTTCTTCTCCTCCTTTTTAGTTAATCGCCGGGCATTTATCAGAACACGAAGCATACTCGGCGGTGACGCCATCGTCTAATGATAAAGTGTTAGTTAGCGTTTACTGCTCGACCCTTGTCGCTAACTCAGCGACACGTGACCTGGAACGGCAAACGACAATGGACTTTTGGAGGGGATGGTGAGCGGTGACCCAACTGGAATAATAATAACAATAATGATGATAATAATCTAATAATAATATGATGAAAAGAATGAAAAAATAATAATAATGTTAGTCAGAAAAGAATTTTTATAATAATGATAATAATAGCAATAAATAATAATATTATGATAATAATAATGATGATGATAATCTAAGTACGAAAAGAATAATAATAATATAATAATAATAATGTGAGTCAGAAAAGAATAATAATAATAATAATAATAATAATAATAATAATAATAATATAATAGTATTAATAATAATGATTAGAGTAATTATATAATGATAATAATAAAAATAATAATAACAATGTTAATGATTCACTATTATTATTATTATTATTATTATTATTATTATTGTTATTATCATTATTATTTTCACAATGCGTAAGCACACTAGCCCAATACTTTGTTATTATTATCATTATTATTATTATTATAATTATTATTATTATTATTATTATTTATTATTATTATTATTATTATTATTATTATAGACACACTTGCCCAATAAGCTGCCAGAGAAATGAATGCAAATAAAAATTCTGAAATAAATCAGACCCCTTCCTTTATAAGGCACGGACGGACGGACGCGCAGTGGAAGGGGGGTGGGGGGGGGGGCGGGTAGGAGGGGGTTAAAACGGGCATCGGGCATTGGAAATGTCTCTGCCCAAATAAGCCAGACGTCGTTATTAGTCTCTTTGGCTGATATCGAAGTGACATGTGATTAATCACCTGCTCGCTTTTGGCCAAGGCGACTTGAATATCCTCTCTCTCTCTCTCTCTCTCTCTCTCTCTCTCTCTCTCTCTCTCTCTCTCTCTCTCTCTCTCTCTCTCTCTCTGATGGGGGTCTTTTCGTTCGGCCTTTTCTTCTTTCATTCTTTTATTTTTGGTTTTAAATTTGTAATCTTTCATTTTAGAGAGAGAAAGAGAATTGAGGTCTACAGTTAATGAGAGAGGAGAGAGAGAGAGAGAGTTCTACAATTGAAGAGAGAATTGAGGTCTACAAAGAGAGAGAGAGAGAGAGAGAGAGAGAGAGAGAGAGAGAGAGAGAGAGAGAGAGAGAGTCAGTTCTACAATTAAAGAGAGAAAGATTGGAGTTACAATGAATGAGAGAGAGAGAGAGAGAGAGAGAGAGAGAGTGTGAGTCTGTTCTACAGTTGAAGAGAGAAAGAGAATGAGGTCTACAATGAGAGAGAGAGAGTCAGTTCTACAATTAAAGAGAGAAAGAGAATTGGGGCCTATAATGAGAGAGAGAGAGAGAGAGAGAGAGAGAGAGAGAGAGAGAGAGAGAGAGAGTCAGTGCTGCAATTAAAGAAAGAGAACTGGGGTCTACAATGAAAGAGAGAGAGAGAGAGAGAGAGAGAGAGTGGTCCGATTAGATTTAACTAGATTCACTAACAGATATTACAGTTGTAGATTGACAAGTGGTAATCAAAAATATTTGTCCACTGTCATAAATCTGATGTTTTTTGACGTGTCATCACATATTCATTATTTATTTTTTTTATTTTGTATATCGCAACCGGCTTGGTCTGTCTCTTATACTTCTCTTCATTATTTCAAGAACTGGCATATTTTTTTCCCCCTCCATATCTAAAACCTGATTAAGTCAGATGAATTCACTAATTCGAGAAGCTCCTAATAGATTCGATAGGAGTGGATATACACTTAGTATGATAATTTATGTATCTACGGGGGGACATTATCATTTTAGTCAGGTGGTTGAGACAAGATCGGCCGGTCGTCTGATTAACATGATTTTCCCTGTCAGGAGTCGTAATAAGCAGCGTTTCTCCGATAAAAGTCTTCTGTCATCGTGGCTATAAACAGTAGCTGACCTTTGTCTGGGTTTCTGGGCAGAAGCCACTACCAGGTGTCTGTTTTGCTAACTAGTAGCTGTTTTTGTTTGTGCTGACAGGAGCTGTTTTTTGCTATCAGTAGCCTTTTTTATGTTTTATTGACAGTAGCTTTTTTTTTTGTTATGCTGACAGTAGCTGTTTTTGCTAACAGTAGCCTTTTTTGTTGTGCTAGCAGTAGCTGTTTTTGCTAACAGCAACTGTTTTGCTAACAGTAGCTGGTTTTGCTAACAGTGGCTCTTTTTGCTAACAGTAGCTCTTTTTGCTAACAGTAGCTCTTTTTGCTATCAGTAGCTGTTTTTGCTAACAGTAGTCTTTTTTTGGTGCTAGCAATAGCTGTTTTGCTAACAGCAACTGGTTTTGCTAACAGTAACTGTTTTTGCTAACAGTACCTGGTTTTGCTTACAGTAGCTGTCTTTGCTAACAGTAGCTGTTTTTGCTAACAGTATTTTTTTTTTTTTTTTTTTTTGGTGCTAGCTTGTTTTTTGCTAGCAGCAACTGGTTTTGCTAACAGTACCTGGTTTTGCTGACAGTAGCTGTCTTTGCTAACAGTAGCTATATTTGCTAACAGTAGCTGTTTGTGCTAACAGTATTTTTTTTTTTTTTTGGTGCTAGCAGTAGCTGTTTTTGCTAACAGCAACTGGTTTTGCTAACAGTAGCTGGTTTTGCTGACAGTAGCTGTTTTTGCTAACAGTAACTGTTATTGCTAACAGTAGCTGTTTTTGCTAACAGTAGCTGTTTTTGCTAACCGTAGCTGTTTTTGCTAACAGTAGCTGTTTTTGCTAACAGCAACTGGTTTTGCTAACAGTAGCTGGCTTTGCTGACAGTAGCTGTTTTTGCTAACAGTAGCTGATATTGCTAACAGTAGCTGTTTTTGCTAACAGGAGCTGTTTTTGCTAACCGTAGCTGTTTCTGCTAACCGTAGGCTTTTTCGATGTGCTAACAGTTGCTGCTTTTGCCAACAGTTTTCAGTACAGTTTATAATGCTGTATGAAAGTTTCAGCCACGGCCCATGAAACTCTTAGCCGTGATCCATGAAACTTTCAGCCACAGCCCGGTGATGGCCTGTGTTGTTAGTACCCCTAGCGGTGCCAGAAGTACGATTATGGCTAACTTTAACCTTAAATAAAATAACATAAAGACTTCTAATGCTAGAGGGCTGCAATTTGGTATGTTCGATGACTGGAGGGTGGATGATCAACATACCAATTTGCAGCCCTCTAGCCTCAGTAGTTTTTAAGCTCTGAGGGCGGACAGAAAAAGTGCGCACAGAAATGAATGCGGACGGACAGACAAAGCCGGCACTATAGTTTTCTTTTACAGAAAACTAAAGGGAGCTGAATAAGTTATCGCGGGAAATGACAGCATATAAATTGCACAAAATGGGCTTTTAATGACTTAATTTTCATTCTCTCTTCTCTCTCTCTCTCTCTCTCTCTCTCTCTCTCTCTCTCTCAAAAGAAGGTTTGGGCATGATTACATTGGCCCATGGGATAGACAAGGTGGCATTTTTAAAATTTTTTTTCGCATGGTGTTACAAGTAGAGTCCTTTTTAAGTTTTTATTAATATTATGTTTTAGTAATTACTGCAAAGTTTTTGCTTGATTAGCATTTAAGTAAAATATTACGGAATGATGTTATTATTATTATTATTATTATTATTATTATTATTATTATTATTATTATTATTATTATTATTATTATTATTATTCAAGAAAGGGTTTCTCCATTTTTCTGACGACTCCTTTTTCAGAAAAAGGAATGACAAGAAAATTATAAAAACATTCATTAAGCTAGTTGACGAGAGGGTCTCTTTTATAATAATAATAATAATAATAATAATAATAATAATAATAATAATAATAATAATAATAATAATAATAATAATTATAATAATAATTTTATTTATGTCTTGATCTTGTCACGTTGCCGAGACCTATTTGGCAAAGTGTTTCAGCTGACTCTGGTAATGCAGTCACGCTTTCTCCGCATTACATTTCCTTCATTTCTGTAAAAACTTTTCCTTGAAATTAAGTTAGGAGAAGTTTTCCTTTGCCTGATTGCGAGGGATTAGGCGGAAGTGCCGACGGTAATGTTGGCCATAAAAGTTGTTCAGCTATATTTAAAATCCTGTTTCTTCACTTATATATATATATATATATATATATATATATATATATATATATATATATATATATATATATATATATATATATATATATATATTAATTAATGGGATGAGGTTGGTAGTCCGTCACCCT
>NC_089753.1:26906412-26913912 GCF_040412425.1 Macrobrachium rosenbergii | reverse complement strand
AGAAGAAAAGAAAGGAGAAAGGCCCCAGGGAAAGTTTTTATTATTTTTTTGTCCTGAGGGGAAATTTGATTGAATTGTCGTGGCATTTTTATTTTGCGGGGGAAGAGGGGGATTTTTTTATTTTTGTTTGGGCAATACGTGTGTGGTCTCAGGAATTTTAAGTTTATTTATTTGCGATATTTATTTATTTATTTATTTATTTATTTATTTATTTGTCTAATCGGGTTTTAGGATCATTGGCATTGATCAAAAGATATTCAACATTAGAAGGGCGCCTTCCCCCTCCTCCCTCCTTTAAAAAAATGGCGTTTTTGCCTCGTCGACATGTGTATATATCTTTCCCTCTTTTCCCGAAAGGGCTCGATTGAGACTATCACGCTTTTTTATGCCATAAGCGTATTCTATTCCTGGCTCACGCATTTACACTCTCTTACACAACACAACATTTGTACACACGAAAATGAAGAAATTAGAGCAATTGGTTCTGCTTTGATGGCCAGTAACTCAAAAAAAAAAGAGAGAGAGAGATAAAATTAAAATACAAAAACATGTTTAAATCAGAATGATTTTCAAGAAAATTATAAACTTTCAAGGTCTTCATTTTATTAAAACACTTTCAAAGAAAGAGATCAGAGAGAGATCTATTTTTTTTACAAAAACATGTATAAATTTTTTTTTATAAATGAGCAAGAGGAAACTGCTTAACTTTAATAATTAAAAAGACTTTTCGAAAAACATTCTCGGCTCTGATCGATGGGAGAAATCTGTTGTTGACTATTTGTTATATTTAATTGATAATTTTTTTTTTTTTGATGAAAGTTCTTTGTTTGTTTAATTAGTTATTGTTTTAGTTGCCTACCAATTTTGTTGTTATTTTTAACGTTCTGTTCTTCATTATCATGAAAAAAAAAAATTAATAAAAATTTATCAATATTTTGTTTTTATCATAACTATATCTTCGTAATCATTGTATATTTAAATATATCAAATATTGTTTTTTTAATGTTCTCTTCAAATTGCAGCCCTTTAGTGCCTCAGTAGTGTTTTCAAGTAATTTTTTATAAAGTTCTTCTTAGCCATGAGCGTGTTTTAGTGCCTCAAGTATTGTTTAAGTAATTTTTTTGTAAAACACCTTCATAATCAGTGTCATGGATAATGCCTCAATTTTTTTTTTTTTATTTTAATGTTTTTATTGTTTTTAAATTTATTTTTAAATTCTCATTCCTAATCACAAAAGATTATTAATCAAAAGAAAATGAAAAAATGTTTTTTTAAATTTTTTTTGTGAAAGTTCTACAAAATAATCACTTCAAAACCCTTTAATTTATTATTCATTTTTTTGTTCAAAAATTCTGAATTTCACTAAGATTTTAATAGTTGCCCTCTAAGAATTGAAGGTGATCGGACGATGAAAAAGGAAATAACCCATATTAGCAGAAAGATATAAGAGAGAGAGAGAGAATTGAGAGAGATAATGAGAGAAATAGAGATGAAAAATACTGAATACTTATCAGATATAGATATTTAGGTGCGGATATTGTGCAGGCTATTAATGAAATTAAAATGGATCAGCAGTAGGACCAGATGGAGTACTCCCCCATATTGTTAAAGAAAGTGGTTCATGGGATCGCAAAGCCAGCAGCAATATTATTAAGGCAAAGCTAGATAAAAAGATTTATGATGAAATGTTTAAATTAGTTATTTTTGTCCTACCCTTTAAAAGTGGTTCAAGACTAAGAAAGTAAATAGGCCTGTGAGTCTGACATCTTTTTTTATTGAAAGGGGGAAAGGGTAATAAAAAAATATAATGAAACATTTAATGAAAAATAGGGAAGAATATAGGGTGTTCATGGTTTTGTCTTCAGGGTACACAAACCCAACTGTTAGTCCACCAGGGAATATAAGCATATATAAAACGATATGATAAATGAAAAAATTAGATGGGTTTACCTAAACTTTTTTTGAAAAGCTTTTGACAAGGTCGATCATTGACAAAAGATATCTCGAAAAAATGAGAAAACATAACATTGTTGACAAAGTAGGAAGATGGATAAAAGAATTTTTGCAAAATAGAAAACAGATAGTGATTGCAAACGATGAGAAATCGATGAAGCTACTATCCGACTGTACCACAGGGTACGGTGTTAGCTGCATTGCTGTTTGTGATTATGATTGCAGACATTTACACTAATGTTACACACACACTCACAGTAAGAAGTTTTCCCTGCAGATGACACAAGAATAAGTAGAGAAATTGCTTGTGATGAAGATAGGTTCTGCCTTCAGGACAAAGAGACCTAAACAAAATATATAAATGGGCAGAGATAAATAGGATGGTATTTAACTAGATAAATTTGAATCAATGAACTATGGTGATAAAGTAGAATGATATGATATAAAGACCTAATAATGAACAATCACAAACAAGGAAGAAAAGACCTTTGTGATGTTGAATAGAATATTTATGCAATGATCAAATAGCAATTTATTGGCAAAATGCAAAGCAAAAATGGGAATTTGTTTAACTTAAAACTTCCAAAGCTGAACACATGATTATGCTTTATAAAACGTACGTACTAGTCCACTCCATATTTATAATATGGTAAAAAAGGATATTGCACAAATAGAGAGTGTAAAAGGTCATTTACAGCTAGAATAGAAGAAGTTATACTACTGGGAAAGACTATAATTCTAAATTTATATAGTCTTGAAAGGAGAAGAGAACGCTACATGGTAATTCAAGCATGGAAACAGATAGAAGGAATTACCGAAAACATCATGGAACTAAAATTATCAAAAAGAGCAAGCAGAGGTAGATTAATAGTGCCAAAACTATACCAGGAAAAATTAAGGAAAGTACACAGGACATTAATCCACCACGCACCAGCATCGATAATGCAGCGTTTATTCAATGCGCTACCAGCTCATCTGAGGAACATAACAGGAGTGAGCGTAGATGTGTTTAAGAATAAGCTCGACAAATATCTAAGATGCATCCCAGACCATCCAAGACTGGAAGATGCAAAATATACTTTCCTTGCGTTAGCAACTCTCTTTAGACATCAAAGGTGCCTCACACTGAGGGACCTGGGGCAACCTGAACGAATTGTAAGGTCTGTAAGGTCTGTCTCTCTCTCTCTCTCTCTCTCTCTCTCTCTCCATAAAGCGTTTATTTGGAATAAGAGAGGGCGATGTATGTGGAGTTATGTGGCTAACGTAGGAAACAAGAGAGAGGGGAGAGAGAGAGAGAGAGAGAGAGAGAGAGAGAGAGAGAGAGAGAGAGAGAGAACATACATTTTGCTAACCATATGCTATCACGAACCTTTGTTTTTCTTTTGTAGATTGGGAGAAGAAAAAATGGTTTATTTAATGCAATAATCTTGCTTTGCAGGTATGAGAGAGAGAGAGAGAGAGAGAGAGAGAGAGAGAGAGAGAGAGAGAGAGTGGGTGTGATTGGTTTGATGCCATAAACTTGGTTATGTCATATAACAGCGACTGAGAGACGGTGATATTTTCTGCAAAGGACTAATGACATAGCAACGAGAAAGAGAGAGAGAGAGAGAGAGAGAGAGAGAGAGAGAGAGAGAGAGAGCAGTAATACTTTCTGAATGAGGCGGATGACGTATTAGGTGAGCGGACTGGATTTGATTAGTTGAGCAGACGTCGTGAAATAAAACTTGAATTACATCTCCCTGGCGGAGCTTAAGGTTTTGGTATCCCTTTTCCTTCTCTTCCTCCTCCTCCTCCTCCTCCTCCTCCTCCTCCTCCTCCTCATATTCTCTCTCCTTCTCCTCATTCTCCTCCTTCTACCTCCTCCTCTCCCTCCTTTAGCACTAAGACTCGGGCGGGTTGATAGCCATAACATAAAAGGGAAATAAAATGGAAGCCGGATAGGGCCGATCTCAGCGCTCGAACGCCGGCCGTAAAACCGGAAATAAAGGCCACGGCAACTTTATCCGGCGCCTCTTAAACAACGGCCGCATTTTAACAACGGCCGCAGCTATGGCCACGCTCAAACAACGTCAGAATCCATATATGCCTCCGTAGACAGCCTATAGAAGAGGCCCTAGACCGAGGTGGCTGTTAGACCAAGGCTTCAGAAACGTGGTGGGTTGGTCTAAAGGTGGAGATGTCTATGTTGGTGTTTTCGAGTAATGTAATTCGAGATGGTTGTTTTTTTTTTTTTTTACGTTGTTTCATAGTCGAATTTTAGTTTTTATTAATTCTTGGACGTCTGTTACTTGGCGAGTTGTTTTTTTAAGGTGTGAATTGGAAGTCGTAGGCCTATAGCGGATGTGCAGATGTTGTAGGCTCATGTTTATTGATGTTTGTGTGTTTTATGGAGTTTGTACACTCTAATAAAACGGATTTCCTAGCAGCTTGCTTATAAAAGAGAGAGAGAGAGAGAGAGAGAGAGAGAGAGAGAGAGAGAGAGAGAGTCGCGTTAAGGGTAACTTACGGAATTGGATCAGAGCACAATACAAGATTTAGTTTATTGCCTTTCCCCCACCTTCTCTCTCTCTCTCTCTCTCTCTCTCTCTCTCTCTCTCTCTCTCTCTCTCTCTCATCTGTCGTGTTTCATTAGATTACGAGGCGTGAGGGGCCATTGTCCAAACCTCTTTACACCTTACGTGTTTCGATAAATCGGCCCATTTCAGATAGAGCCGCGTTCCTTCGGCCGGAGAGAACAGCTCTTAAACGTCAGCTTTTGCGCGGCTGTTCGACAAAACCGTTGCTGGGGTCAGTTTGTGGTGACGTTTGTGCTTGTTCATGCTTCTAAACGGACGATAAGGTTAAATGGAAAAGCGATTAATGGACAGAGGTTAACGTTTTGGAAACTGCAGAGGATTCCACTGTTTGTTGACAGGCAGAAAGACATAGTTTAGTCCTAACCGCCTGTGCTTGTCACTGCTTGTAGGTAGACAGCAAGGATTTCACTGTATGTTGACACAAAGAAGCAGAAAGTACAACAGTTAGTCCTAACCGCCTGTGCTTGTTACTGCTTGTAGACAGACAGCAAGGATTTCACTGTATGTTGACACAAGGAAGCTGAAAGTACAACAGTTAGTCCTAACGGCTTGTGCTTGTCACTGCTTGTAGACAGACAGCAAGGATTTCACCATTTGTTGACAGAAGTAGGCAGATAGCTTAAGTCCTAACCGCAAAACACGTACTGGACAGAGATGGCGTTTTGCTTATTATTGTATTTGGGTTAAATACTGGTTTAGTTGTTGTACCTGTATATCACTATCCATAATCGGAGGCATTGATAGACAGAAATAGGCCTATGTTAATGCCAGATATGTACGAGAAAGAAAGTAGAACCTGCTAGGACGAATAAGCTTAGTATACAGCTTGAGCAATTTGTGAAGAATAGAGTTTGTGAAATTTAAAACAAACCGTCTAACTGTTACTAATTTTTGCGAGTTGATTGGTGCTTCGAACTTTGCTCGCTCTCCTAGACTAAGCCGGAGGTAACCTGCGCGCCAAGAGAAGTCGACAGAAAGAAGATGTTGACCAGAAATGAAAGGTCGACTGAACGCCCAGAAATGTCGACAAGAAACGAGGGGTCGACTGAGACGAGGTGTCCGGGGTGAGGGGACCTGTATACGTGTGTATGTGACTGTGTACATATATGTATAAGTGGATGTATGCTATTTATTTGCATGCTTGGAAATTGCATTAGATAGTCTAGGGGGGATTAAGTGTTGTTCCGAATGTCTGTGAATTGGGAGAAAGGTGCAATCCGATATATATATATATATATATATATATATATATATATATATATATATATATATGTGTGTGTGTGTGTGTGTGTGTGTGTGTGTGTGTGTGTGTGTGTCTTTGACTCAAAAGTTCCATAAATGCTCATTTGGATCTTATTGTCACGACGAGAGAGAGAGAGAGAGAGAGAGAGAGAGAGAGAGAGAGAGAGTGCCGTCGACTCTCCAAAAGTGCAAAAAAAAAAATATATAAAATAATGACCAATAACAGAAAAGAACAAAAGTCTCTCTCTCTCTCTCTCTCTCTCTCTCTCTCTCTCTCTCTCTCATTTGTAACGTAGGTGCGATGGGGTGTTCCATCATGCTTACTCACCCTGTAGCTCTTCCATCATCCTTTGTCACACTTCCCTAAGCAGAATTTGCATCATCACCTTAAATAGGCCGCTCTCTCTCTCTCTCTCTCTCTCTCTCTCTCTTATACTATTCATCTTCTGCTATTTTCCCTTCTTAATTCTCATCTTCCTCAGGTCTCCCTCTTTTTCCCCCTCTTCCTCATCTTCTCACTTCAGCTCCTCCTCCTCCTCCTCCTCCTCCTCCTCCTCCTCCTCCTCCTCCTCCTCCTCCAGTTCCTTCTTCTTCCATTGCCTTCTCCTTCCCTCCTCCTTCTTCCTCCAATTCCTTCTCCGTATCCTTGTCTCCTTCCCTACTCCATCCTTCTATCGGCTTCTCCTCCTCCTCCTCCTCTTCCTCCTCCTCCTGCTCCATATTGCCTTCTTCCCTCCTCCTTCTTCCTCCATAACTTTGTCTCCTTCCCTCCTCTATCCTTCTATCGGTTTCTCCTCCTCCTCCTCCTCCTCCTCCTCCTCCTCATCGCTTTCTTCCCTCCTCCTCCTTCCTCCATATCCTTGCCTCTTTACCTCTGCCATCCTTCTGTCGGTTTCTCCTCCTCCTCCTCCTCCTCCTCCTCCTCCTCCTCCTCCTCCTCCTCCTCCTCCTCCTCCTCCTCCTCTATTCATCATGGCTGCCACAGCGTACAAGTGTTCTTGTCGCCGTGAGGAATCAAGAAACATTGTTACTGTGTCTTATTCTCTCTCTCTCTCTCTCTCTCTCTCTCTCTCTCTCTCTCTCTCTCTCTCTCTCTCTCTCTCCTGATTGGGATCTTTGGTCTCCGCTTCGCTCTCTAGGAGTGTTCTTGTCTTTTGTTTTTGGGGAGGGGGAAGGAGGAAGGGGGTTAATTGTTATTGTTATTGTTGTTCTTTTGTCCTTAATCGACCGTTGTTTGTGTTGACAGATGGGTCTGTGTATGTGTGTGTGTGTGTGTACGTGTGTGGTTTAATTTTTTGGCGTTTGTGTTGTGCTTCAAAATATTTTGACGTAAAGTATTTTAATGGATACTTTGAAATATTTGCACATAAATTTAACAAGGTTTTTTTTTAATAAATATACGTATATATACATTATAATTATATATATATATATATATATATATATATATATATATATATATATATAATCGACACCATCACCATCAGTGTGGAACACCCAGGTAATTTCCTGGGTGCGGTTGCTCTCAGGTTCCAACTTCTTTTATGACTTGTATGGCCTAGTGGGCAGCGCCCTTGCCTTTCAATTGAAAGACCTGGGTTTGATCCTGATGTGAGTCAGAAATTTTTATATATATATATGTGTGTGTGAGTGTGTGTGTGAACTTTTATATAAACATCTATTTACACACACACACACACACACACACACACACACACACATGTATATA
>NC_089753.1:26901412-26903912 GCF_040412425.1 Macrobrachium rosenbergii | reverse complement strand
GATTATATACCTCTTTCTCTCTCTTGCTGTGGTACAGCGCTCAGCTCAAGTTAGCTAGGTCTGCCGATAGCTGACGGCACACCGCCCACCAGCTATAAATGATTACCATCGCCTTGTTTGGCCTAGTGAAAGGGCGTGGGGCTAGCAACTTCACCTCTGAAAGACTGACTGACAAACCGGGAGGCTGCGATCCTCTACCACCAGTCCCTCCTATAGAGGAAAGAGGTGTTTGATAAGGAGAAAAAATGTATGTATATTTATATATACTGTATATATATATTTATATATATATATATATAATATATATATATATATATTTATATATATATATACGTATATATATGTGTCTGTGTGTGTGTTTGTGTGTGTAAATGACCTATATATTAACTGCCTGTGTGCGATGTGTCCAAGCGTTTTTGGGCATAAACGCCGGAGTTACAACACAAGCCTTAACTTTCTGGTGTTGGGTGACACCGATTCAGGAACCCCGCTTGTAGTTTGTGTATGTGTATGTGTGTATGTGTGTGTGTATATTCAAGCCCACGAATCGTAACGGAGTTCTCGTTGTATTTAGCATGAGAGAGAGAGAGAGGGGGCGGGGGAGGGGCTAAGGAACAGCTAGCTGGCCAGTATCAAGGAAAGGTTTTTATTGGCAATAAACAAGTTGCTACAATAGACTGCAACGTGTGACCTGCATGTTGAAATAGGACCGATTGTCTTTTGGTAAAGGGGAGGGGAGGAGGGGGAGGGAGGGAGGGGGTGGCCAGAGGCTTCCAGGGTATATAGGTAGATTGGAAGGTTCCTTGGAAGGCAGTGTTGTTGTGTCAGTATCAACAACAACACCAACCGTTCCACAGATTGTTGTTGTCCGGCGGTCATGTCCAGAGATAATTTAAGAGTTTTTATTTTTTTGGGGGGGAGGGGGTTGTGTTTGGGTTGTGTATGTGTGTTTTTTCGACGTAAATGTATGTATTTTTAGGTACCATACGTTGTATTTTCAGTTTTATAAGTGAGTTTTCTAAGTGCTTGCGTGTTTTCAAAATACCTGTTTGTTTTTCTTCAAGTTTGTAGGTCCTGTATGTTTTCAAAAAAAGTCTGTCAAACGCGCATGCGCGTGAATTTTGTGAATGTATGTCTTGAAATGTACACGTGTGTATGTGTGCGTTTCAGGTGTATGTGTGTGTGTCTGTGTATGTTTGTGCGTACCAATTCTATCGGACGCGGCGGTGTCCCTTTGATGTGTTTCTCATATAAAGTTTTTCGAGGTGACTTCTCGTCCTGGCTTTATAAATAAGCGGCATGCCTTTGATGCCGGTCGCGTATCGCCCACCCTCCCCCCCCCCTTCCCCTAAGCGCCCCCACCCCCTTCGTATCTATTTAACAGCCCGGGCCGTTTCCAATCTACATCGCAAATTTTGGCTCTGTTCGGTCGGTCGTCGCCGTAGAATTGTGTGAATGGGGTTTTAATGGGCGAGCAGGAGGGGAAAATATGTATTGGCTGTCGTTAAGAGGTGTATAAATTCCTTTGAGAGAGAGAGAGAGAGAGAGAGAGAGAGAGAGAGAGAGAGAGAGAGAGAGAGAGAGAGAATATATATATATATATATATATATATATAGCACTAACAATACCCATATTAATATTACATGAAATTTGTCCTATAAAAGAAATCTATCAATATATAAGCAGAGAAAGAGAGAAATTTGTCCTAGAAAAGAAATAGTGAGAGAGAGAGAGAGAGAGAGAGAGAGAGAGAGAGAGAAATATATATATGTACTCCCTAAAAATACCCAGGTTAGTGTTGCATGAAATTTGTAACATAACAGAAATCTATCAAATTCAGAGAGAGAGAGAGAGAGAGAGAGAGAGAGAGAGAGAGAGAGAGAGAGAGAGAGAGAGAACAGAACCCCGCCACCTCTACCTGTTTATCATTCTTTCCTTGGCAACAAACAAGAGGTCAACTGATTTGAAATACAAAGTGGTCGATTATATATGTGTTTTTTGCATACATACAATGGTTTGCAGTTTATCAATTCCGTTTTATTATTGTATTTTTTTTATATCTGTTTTTATTTACATTTCTATCTTCTTAATAATATTTTTGTTTGTTTCAGGTAAGGAAGACGCGATTCAGCTGTCTAAGTTTGGAAGTTAATGATGTTTTGGTGAGTAATAATATTAAATATTTTCGTAACATTTCACAGCAGTTGTAATTTGTAGGGTTATCTCTCTCTCTCTCTCTCTCTCTCTCTCTCTCTCTCTCTCTCTCTCTCTCTCTCTCTCTCTCAACAACCCGAGTACTGGGCTCAATTTGAACTTGACCTGGCACCTTGTATATTGCAATTTCGAAGTCAGGGCTAACATTATTGCTTTGGTAACTAACTAAAACAAATTTGTGTGTATGTATATATATATATATATATATATATATATATATATATATATATATTATATACGAATATATATATATATATATATATATATATATATATATATATATAT
>NC_089753.1:26878912-26891412 GCF_040412425.1 Macrobrachium rosenbergii | reverse complement strand
CTCTCTCTCTCTCTCTCTCTGTTTGTTTCGTATAAGGTACCAACACTTTTCTTTAGTTTTCTATGTATTAGTATATTAAAGTAATTCTCTCTCTCTCTCTCTCTCTCTCTCTCTCTCTCTCTCTCTCTCTCTCTCTCTCTCAATGTATTTGTGAAACACATATGAAGAAAAGAAGTTTTGTCTTGAGCATAGTTGCAATTTTATTTTATATATATATATATATATATATATATATATATATATATATATATATATATATATACATATATATATATATATAGTATATATATACATATATATATATATATATATATATATATATATATATATATATATATATATATATATATATATAGTGAATATATGTATATAGATATATACACATACATGCAAATATACATAAACAGTGTTTTTGACAGTGACTCTTATGAGGAATTCCTTTTAAATTCGACCGTGGTATCGCATTGCTGCCTTTCCTTCCCCCTTCCCCTACCCCTATCCAATCCCCTCCCCTTGCTCCCCCTCCCCTTTCCCACCCACTCCGCTTCCCTCCCTTCCTCCCCCTCCCCGCGAGGGGTATCTGTGGTGCGTTGCTTTTTCTCCAGTGTCCCCTTGCCAGTGGGCAGTATATCATTGAGAGTGGTAGTTAAGTCGCCCAGCACACCTTTGTTTCTCGTTCTGTGTGATTTCAACGACTGCGACTATCGATTCTCCGCGTAGCTCACAGAGCTGTGGAAAATGAAAATGCGACTGCGTGTGTGTTTTGTTTGTGTTTGTGTGTGTGTGTGTGTTTTTTTTTTGTCGTCTTTTTGGAATGTGCGTGTTATGTGTCTTGTTGCGTTGTGGTGTGAATGTATGTGTATATAATATGCATATGCATATGTCAGCTCTTTTTTATATATTTTTCTTTTACTTTCCTAAGTAAAATCTTATCTATCTATCCATCTACTATTTATCTATCTCCATATTTATATCTAAGTGTATGTAGGTAAAAGGAGGATAGATAGTTAATATATAGACAGGTATTTGTGTACTATTAACTTTTACGCTTTATATATATAGATATATATATGTATGTATATATATAAATATGTATATATATACCTATATATATATATATATATATATATATATATATATATATATATATATATATATATATATATATAAATATAAAGTGTAAAAGTTAATAACACAAATAACCATGTATCTATTTACCTGTCTATATATTAACTATCTGTCTATACTTTTATCAACATATACTTTGATATAGATATGGAGATAGATAGATAAATAGTAGATGGATGAATAGATAGATTTTATTTGGGAAAGTAAAAAAAAAATATAACAAATTTGAACCCAACAGTGATGAAATTTGTAGACCTGCTATGAGCCATGAATTTTTCCAAGCGTCGGGTGAACCTATGTATTGATTGACTGATTCATTCATTTTATCTGTGCAATGGTGAAAGGACAACGAAGGTCGTCACCGAAGGCGCTTGGAGCTCAGAAATAAAGGACGAGTGAGAGTGAATTTCAGCGCCATATTTGTGAGAGGGTAAACACCTCTTGGAATCTGACACGCGTGATTTTAAACGCGCGTTTTTTTTTTTTGCTGGCGGTTTCACCCTCGCGTTTTTTGACACGTGACCACATGCACATTTTTAGACGCGCGGTTTCACCCTCGCGTTTTTTGACGCGTGTGACCACACTTGCGTTTTTGGATGCGCGTTTCTAGACGCGCGGTTTCAACCTCGCGTTTTTTGACGCGCGTGACGACACGCCCGTTTTTAGACGCTTGTGTTAACGCGCATTTCTAGACGCGGTCTTTACATGGCCGCATTTACAAGCGACGTGAAAAGACGCTGTTCTTTACTGGCCGCATTTCTGTCTCTCTGAAAAGACTCTCTCTCTCTCTCTCTCTCTCTCTCTCTCAGGAGGAATCGCATGCCCAAGAACAATCAAGCCGAGAAAGCGCTCGCTAAAATTGACGGAAAATCGTTCTTAAAAGCGTCAAGGCAGTAAATACAATTTAATATAATATACGAGAAGCTCTTGGCCTGCCCCGGGGCCGGGTGTTGGGGGGGGGGAAGGGAAGAGAGGGAGAGAGAAGGCAGCGTTTTTGTGTCTTCCTCGCCTACTCGAGACTCTCTCGCGCGCGCGCAAGTAATTGTCATGTTCACCGTCGATAAAGCAAACTCGGAAAGGCATCAATTTCTTGATAAATCTTGAGGTTGGGAGACTAAATACACTTCTCCGTTCGAATATATAAATAAAGTATTAATGATAGTCATTTTGCCTCTTCCTTCCTCACTGGTAACCCAACCACCTCTCACCTCCCCCCACCCCCACTGCCCCTCTGTCTGTCTCTCGAACCCACATTGGAAAATATATATCTGGGAATGAACTTCCTCTCTCTCTCTCTCTCTCTCTCTCTCCGAAAATTATATTGAAAAATATAAATCTGGGTATAAGCTCTCTCTCTCTCTCTCTCTCTCTCTCTCTCTCTCTCTCTCTCTCTCTCTCTCTCTAAATCATATTGAAAAATATACTACCCGGGTATAAGCTTCGTCTCTCTCTCTCTCTCTCTCTCTCTCTCTCTCTCTCTCTCTCTCTCTCTCTCTCTCTCTCTCTCTCTCTCCGAAAGCATATTGAAAAATATACTATCTGGGTATAAGCCCCCATAAGAAACTTAATGGATAAAATATTCTTTCTCCCTGTATATTGTTGTATGATAGGAATTCGTTGTACTGTCTAGCAGTAATAGTAGCAGCTACTATTAGTAGCAGTAGCTGCTATTTTTATATAAGCCCCCATAAGAAAGTTAATGGATAAGATATTCTTTCTCCCTGCATATTGTTGTATGATACGAATTCGTTGTACTGTCTAGCAGTAATAGTAGCAGCTACTATTAGTAGCAGTAGCTGCTATTTTTATAAAGTAGTTTTGTTAGTTGCAGTTAGATTCTTCCTCTTGAAAGTGACAAAACAAACAGTAATATAGTATTTATAATCATCAATTAATCAATTTCATATTACCCTCAGTAGTAGCCATGTTTACGGTGATAGTAATGATAGTAATAGTAGTATTAAGTAGTAGACTTTTGTACCCTGAAGTGTGTTGGGCCGGCAAGCAAGCAAGCAAGCAAGCAAGCATGCCGCTCGCTTGAAATTGAATGTAATGGGTCTGTGGCAGTATATGGAAAATCTATACAAACGCGGGAAGACATTTGATTCATGAAGCGGGTTGGCATGCGAGCTCTCTCTCTCTCTCTCTCTCTCTCTCTCTCTCTCTCTCTCTCTCTCTCTCTCTCTCTCTCTCTCTCTCTCAGTCACTGCATTTCTCTTATTGTCGCTTGACATGATAGCCTTTCTCTCTCTCTCTCTCTCTCTCTTCGTATTTCTCTTATTGTCGCTTGACATGGTAGCCTCTCTCTCTCTCTCTCTCTCTCTCTCTCTCTCTCTCTCTCTCTCTCTCTCTCTCTCTCTCTCTCAGTGTCTTTTCCAATCCCTTCGCTATAGTGGCGTAGAATCGATAACCAGTACTGTTGTGATACAGTTAAACTGCTCGCTTATATTATGCGTTTTTATTGTATATACGAAGGTGAATTATTATGCGTCTCTGCGGTACGAGTTAAAACAAGTAAAAATTGCGCCAAAGTTTCTTCGGCGCAATCGAGTTTTCTGTACAGCGTATAATCAGTGCCACCGAAAATAGACCTATCTTTCGGTGGTCTCGGCATAATACTGTATGAGGTTTTGCCTGCCTATAGCGTTGCCAGACGCACGACCATGGTTAACTTTAACCTTAAATAAAATAAAAACTATTGAGGCTAGAGGGCTGCAATTTGATATGTTTGATGATTGGAGGGTGGATGATCAACAAACCAATTTGCAGCCCTCTAGCCGCAGTAGTTTCTAAGAACTGAGGGCGGATAGAAAAAGTGCGGAAAGAAAAAAGTGCGGACAGAATAAAGTGCGGACGGACAGACAAAGTCATCTCAATAGTTTTCTTTTACAGAAAACTAAAAACATTGGAAGTGTGTATGTTTGTATGTAACGACTTTCTCCATAGGTTAAGCCCACACATACTGTACAGTAAGTGCATCTATTTTCATCTATGAATATTAGTCTTTATTTATTTCGCTTTTTCTGTGTATAGAAATGAAAGTGCTTTCTTGAAGTAAGTTTTCATTTTTCATCCGCGCTGTTTCGTGCATTTGGGATATGCTTGCTAGGAATTTGTCAGAGAGAGAGAGAGAGAGAGAGAGAGAGAGAGAGAGAGAGAGAGAGAGAGAGAGAGAGAGAGTGTGTTGTTTTATTGAATGTCTTTTTGTCTTTTCTTGTAGGAAATTTGCGCATTATGAGTAATGAATTCTCTCTCTCTCTCTCTCTCTCATTTCCATTTCTCCCTGTCCCGTCGTTATCCACATATCTCTCATTCCTCCCTAATTCTGTCTTCTTTTTATTCCTCACCTTTCCTCCTTGACGATTCCTCTCTCCCCCCCCTTTTATTTCTTGCCAATACCTCCCACATCTTTATCCATATTCCTCTTCACCTGCTCTTTCGGTATCCGTTGAAATCGCTGACGACATCCCCGACCACAGTCGTCGTTCCCTTCCGGTGTTTTCGTAACGCTCCCTTCCCCCTCCCCCTCCCCCTCCCCCTCCAATTCGCGTCTGTACAAGGGTGCGTGCGTAAGCTATGGTCCGCTGTCTGCAAGACCTCCGCCGATTTACTCGTGTGTAGAGGTTACCTTATGCCCCCTCCGTTTTTAACCCCTCTCCCTCTTCCCCACCCATCCCCCTTCACTGTGACCTCCCTATCCCCTGACTGTACCATACAGCCCCCCACCCTCCCGCCTCCGCCTCCCGAAATATAGGGAATTTTCTTACTTCAGACCTCCGCCGATTTACGCGTCTGCAAAGGTTACCATATGACACCCCCCCCTTCCATTTTTCCTCCCTCTCCCTCTTTCCCCCACCCTCCCCCTTCCCCGTGACCTCCTCATCACCCTGACTGTAGCATACAGCGCCCCCTTCTTAAGTATACGGAATTTTCTTAACATTTAGAGCAATGACAGTCGATGAGAATTCGCCAAAGTTCACTAATTATTTGTCATTTCTTGGAATTTAATACTTTTGTAATATATTTGTTTATGTTTTAATATAAATATTATTATTTTTTTGGATCTTCATGGAATAATTGAATTAATGTTTGGTGTGCTGCTTATTAAATATTAATTTTATGAGGGATTGCATTGATGGCTTGTAATAATAATAATAATAATAATAATAATAACAACCAAATCTATGGTTATACTCATTCCTTGCCCCGCCATCAGTGACTATAGGTACTTAATTATTATTATGATCCTCCCTGATTGTGACCCTCCACAGTCAAATTCAGAGAACGAGAAAGAATGAAATTTAGAGAGAGAGAGAGAGAGAGAGAGAGAGAGAGAGAGAGAGAGAGAGAGAGAGAGAATTAAATTAAGAGAACGAGAAAGAATGAAATTGAGAGAGAGACAGAGAGAGAGAGAGAGAGAGAGAGAGAGAGAGAGAATTAAATTCAGAGAACGAGAAAGAATGAAATTGAGAGAGAGACAGAGAGAGAGAGAGAGAGAATTAAATTCAGAGAACGAGAAAGAATGAAATTGAGAGAGAGGGAGAGAGAATTAAATTCAGAGAACGAGAAAGAATTAAACTGAGAGAGAGAGAGAGAGAGAGAGAGAGAGAGAGAGAGAGAGAGAGAGAGAGAGAGAGAGAATTAAATTCAGAGAACGAGAAAGAATGAAATTCAGGGAGAGAATTAAATTCAGAGAATGAGAAAATTAAATTCAGAGAGAGAGAGGAGAATTAAATTCAGAGAACGAGGAAGAATGAAATTGAGAGAGAGAGAGAGAGTCAGATTCTGAGAACGAGAAAAAATTAAATTGAGAGAGAGAGAGAGTCAAATTCAGAGAACGAGAAAGAATTAAATTCAGAGAGAAAGAGAATAAAAAAAAAAAAAAAGAAAACATTCCTCCGTCGCGTAATATCATTTCGCGCTGCCACGGGCCCCACTATACCTGGAGGTTATGTCTCATAAAATTCAAGTTACAACTCGAGGAATGCTCCTTGCAAGAAGGCGCCTCGCCGCTGCAAAATAATATGCCGCGCCTCGTCAAGGGGCGAAAGAGGCATCTGCTGAACGTTATATATATAATACATTTATCCAGTCCTTTGCACGTTCCCGCTGATTGTCTTTACGACGCGCGAGGCGTTTGCTGGATGTCATACGATTCTCCTCTTCCGTGTTTCTCGTGTCTCGTTTTATTATTTCCCGTTCTCTTTCGACTTTCTTCTGTTTTTATTTTTATTGATATTTCTTTTATTATTATTATTATTATTATTATTATTATTATTATTATTATTATTATCCAGAAGACGAACTATATTCATATGGAACAAGCATTCAGCGGGTATTGACTTAAAACTCAAACTTCCAACGAGTATGGTGTTTGTTATTATTATTATTATTATTATTATTATTATTATTATTATTATTATTATTATTATTATTATTATGACCCCTATTCACATGGAACAAGCCCACCACAGGGGCCGTTGACTTGAAATTCAAGCTTCCAAAGAATATGGTCTTCGATTAACAGATTATTATTATTATTATTATTATTATTATTATTATTATTATTATTATTATTATTATTATTATTATAACCCTATTCATATGGAACAAGCCCACCAAAGGGGCCACTGACTCGAAATTCAAGCTTCCAAAGAATAACATGGTGTTCATTCGAAAGAAGTAACAGAAGGTGATGGGAAATACAGAAAAATTAATCTGTTATTAGCTCATTGTTCTTATGGGATAAATGTTATAATCTGTTCCTTATTTCGGTGTTTTGTTTTAGTAATCGCTGTTTAGTTTTCTGAAAAGAAAACTATTGTGCCGGTTTTGTCTGTCCGTCCGCACTTTTTCTGTCCGCCCTCAGATCTTAAAAACCATTGAGGCTAGAGGGCTGCAAATTGGTATGTTGATCATCCACCCTCCAATCATCAAACATACCAAATTGCAGCCCTCTAGCCTCAGTAGTTTTAATTTTATTTAAGGCTAAAGTTAGCCTTGACCGTGCGTCTGGCAACGAAAGATAGATCTGAAATTTTCGTTGGTTCATGATTATACGCGAGACCACCGAAAGATAGATCTATTTTCGTTGACCTTGATTATACGAAGAAAACTCGACTTCGGCGCATTTTTTACTATTTATTGTTACTCTTTGTTCAGTTTCGCTTCCTTATCATTCCTTCGTTTTCAATGAAGCTGTTATTTCAGAATGTTTCTAAAATAACATTTGTTGAATGCTTGAGTTTTGTCTATTTACCGTCTCCTCATTTCATCATTACAGTCATTCTTCGCGTTATGTCACATTCTTGACCCCTGTTTTGTTCTGTTCTCTTATTCCTCGAGTCCTCGTTCTTGTCATCATCATCCCCTAATTTCCTCCTCCGGGACATTTCACGTCCCGGTTTGTTTGTCAGTAAAATGCGATTAAGATTCCTTCGCTTTGAGCAATGGCAGGAGCGCTGGGATTCCTTCTGAAATTCTTTTACGGCAGATCGTTGCGGTTTTAGGATTCCTTCTGCAGGATTCCCTCTTGTATTTTACTTCTCAGTGTGTTCATGGGTAATCGGCTATTAAGATTCCTGCGCTTTGAGTGATAGCAGTGGCGGTAGGATTCCTTCTAAGATTCCTTTCCGGCAGATCGTCGCGGTTTTAGGATTCCTTCTGATGGATTCCTTGTGTAGGATTCTTTGCGTAGTACTTTTGTAGGATCCATTCTGTAGGAGTCCTTCTGTTGGGTTCCTTCTGTAGGACCCATTCTGTAGGAGTCCTTCTGTTGGATTCCTTTTGTAGGATTCCTTCTGTTAGATTCCTTTTGTAGGATTCCTTCTGAAGGATTCCTTGTGTAGGATTCCTCCTGAAGGATTCCTTGTGTAGAATTCCTTCTGTGGGATTCCTCTTGTAGGAACGATTCCTTCTGTAGGATCCATGCTGTGGGTCCATTCTATCCATTCCTCCCTCTTCCCTCTGAAGGATTCCTTTGTAAGATTCCTGCTGTAGGATTTCTGTTGGATCCATTCTGCTGTAAGATCCATTCTGTAGGCTTTCTTCTGTAGGATCCATTCTGTAGGATTCCTTCTGTAGGGTCCCTTCTGTAGGATCCATTCTGTGGGGTCCATTCTGTAGGAAGGATCCTTCTGTAGGATTCCTGCTGTGGGATTCCTTCTGTAGGATCCATTCTGTAGTATTCCTTCTATAAGATTCCTCCTGACAGTTCACGTCTCCTTGTATTCGTAGGTAATCGACGCTTAAGATTCCTTCGCTTTGAGCAACAGCAGCAGCGCTGGGAATTCCTTCTTAAAATTCCTTCCCGGCAGATCGTCGCGGTTTTAGCATTCCTTCTGCAGGATTCCTCCTGACGGAGACGTACGTAGTACCTGCCTCGCTGGGCTTCCCTCCTGCGAGCGGTTGACCCGAGATTGACCCGAGATTAACCCCCGCCTTCGGAAACTACCTGAGTGTCTGGAGAATGTCGTAGAGTTCAGCAATCATTATACCACCCTGGTGGAAGGGGTATGTGGGTATGTATGTATGCCCCTTGGTGTCTAAACCTCCCTTCCCTTCTCATCTTTCCCTTTAGCCTCGTGTTTTTACCCTTCAGTTTCCCACCCTCTTCCCCTACCCTTCTGTGACTTCCTACCAATTCCCCCTCCCCTCCCCCTCCCCCAACAGTTTTCATTCTGGTAAACCGTTATTTCAACGCCGTGGAAATTATTACCTGTCATAATTACGGTGGTCAAGAAGAAGAAGAAGAAAGAAGAAGAAAGAAGAAGAAGAAGAAGAAAGAAGAAGGAGGAGGAGGAGGAGGAGGAAGGAAGGAAAGAAAAAGAAGGAAGGAAGAAAGGTATATTTATTTAATCAGTTTTAACAAGAAGAGGAAGAAGAAGAAGAAGAAGGAAAGAAAGAAAAGTAGGAAAGGTATATTTATTTAATTAGTTCTAAAAAGAAGAAGAAGAAGAAAAAGAAAGAAGAAGGAGAAAGAAGAAAGAAAGGTACACGTATGTAATTATTTCTAAAAATAATAAATAAATAATAAGAAGAAGGAAGAAGAAGAAGAAGAAGAAGAAGAAGAAGAAGAAGAGGGAATTAAGGAAGAGGAATATTTATGCAGATATTTCTAAATAATCTAAATAAACTTTTCCATCCTTACGTAAGATTGGTAGTGAACATCCAATGTCTGGATTAGGCAATCACAAGACAAAGAAAGGTGATTAGGGATTGTCAGGTGTGAAGGATAATGAGTCCCACTGAGGCCAGAGAGCCGATGGAGTGGGTGTAATGAGTATGGAAAGCCCCTTTCGTAAATCCAAGCTTAGGATAAGGAATATCCACGAGCCAATTCTCCTTGTACTGAATTGAATATTTACCGACATTTTTATCAACTTATTTATTAATTTTTTATATATTTTCTTTTTCTGATAACTGATATCTCTTCTTTCTTATTACCTTCTTCTGTTGCTTCATTATAAGATGAACATCATTATATTCTTCGAATGCTTGAATTTCATGTCAGTGGCCCCTTAGGTGGACTTGTTCCTTAATTTAATAAGGTTCATCATCTGAATAATAATAATAATAATAATGAAATAAGACACCTGTGGGCTTGTTCAATAGGTATAGGGTTCAACTTCTGAATAATAATAATAATAATAATAATAATAATAATAATAATAATAATAATAATAATAATAAAATCCTAGTGGACCTTGTTTGTCCTCCCCCGAGTGACAGTGGGGGAGACGTGACACAGCCACCCTCCTCCTGGAAACGTGTTTGTCCGCCCCGGGTGGGGCAGGGTAGGTAAGGGAACGGAAGGGTAGGGGGAGACATCCACCCTCCTCCTGTAAACCTGTTCGTCCGCCCCAGGTGGGGCAGGGTAGGTACGGGAACGGAAGGGTAGGGGGAGACATCCACCCTCCTCCTGTAAACCTGTTCGTCCGTCCCGGGTGGGGGCAAGTATTATGAAGTAGGGTGGTTGTGGCGTCTTTAGTGGTGAGCTTTGGTTGGTCACATCGAGGCCGGAGAGCCTATAGAGTGAGTGTGATAGAGCTCTAAACGGCTCTTCCTTTTGATAGCGGAGCTCTATAAGAAAATTGCAGACCAGCTCTGCACAATAGCTGCAAGAAGAGGCTTCGGCCTGTGTGATTAACTCATTAGCAGTGTCAAACCCCAGCCATTATTTCTCAGCCGGTCGTGCCTCGCTCGTTTTTGGCTTCTTCTCGATTTAGGAGAGAGAGAGAGAGAGAGAGAGAGAGAGAGAGAGAGAGAGAGAGAGAGAGAGAGTTATACTGTGGATTGAAATGAGTCTAGCTGGGATACAACTAATATATATATACACACACACACACACACACACACACACACACACACATATATATATATATATATATATATATATATATATATATATATATATATATATATATATATATATATATATATACAAGAGAGAGAGAGAGAGAGATTGGAATTCAGATCTGAGAGATGAGAATGTATGCACATATATATAATAATAATAATAATAATAAGAATGTATGCAATAATATAATAATAATAATAATAATAATAAAATGTAAACATTGACAATAAGAACGACAGACGTAATAATAATAATAATAATAATAATAATAATAATAATAATAATAATAATAATAATAATAATGACTGGAAGTTACTCGCCCATTTTCGAAAGGACCTTTTTTTTTTATCTCTCCTCCAACTTTATAAAAGACTTTGAAGAAGACAGGACAATATGATTTGCACCTTTTAATAAACGCAGCCAGTGAAGGAAAGCCTGAATGAACCGCTAATAACTCTCAATTTCTGTTGTAACGTCCGCAGCGAATCTCGGGAGAGGTCTGGGAAATTTGCATACGTAATTAGACCCGGAACCCGAGCCCGGGTTCGTGCCAAATGCCCTGCGCGAATTTAAGATTGGGTCGTAAATGCTGGAGGATTTACGTTTGGCAAGAGGAGTTTTCATTTACGCCTGCTCATAACCCGGATTTGCTGAGTGTTAATAATTGATGTTTACGTTTTATCAGGTTGGTAATAAATGCTTAATTTACTTTTGCTAATAACCCTGGCTTACTGGGTGTTAGTATTTCACCGGTGTTGATGTTAATAAGTTGATTTCGTTTCCTATGAGAGGGTTTTTGTTAATAACATGGTTTCGTTTCGTGTGAGGGGATTTTTGTTAATAACATGATTTCGTTTCCCATGAAAGGTTTTTTTGTTTACGTTTTATAAATTGGAAGATTTACGTTTGGTAAGTGACGTTTTCGTTTACCGGATTTACTGTGAGGTAATTATTCACTGGTGTTGATGTTAATAACTTGAGTTCGCTACTGAGGGGGATGTTTTTTGTTTACGTTTTGTCAGATTGGTAATAAATGCTTAATGACCCTTTGCTAATAACCATGGCTTATTGGGTGTTAATAATTCACTTGATGTGTGATGTTGATAACTTGATTTGATTACAGAGGGAGATATTTTGTTTTTTATCAGTTTTATCAGATTGGATAATAAATTTACTGGGAGTTAATTTACCGGTTGATGTTAATAACTTGATATTTTCCTAAAAGTTTTTTTTGTTTACGATCAGGTTGGTAATAATTTACGGTTGCTAATAACCCGGATTTATTGGGAGTTAATAATTCACCGGTGTTGATGTTAATAACTTGATTTCGTTACTGAGGGAGATTTTTTTTTTGTTTACGTTTTGTCAGATTGGTAATAAATGCTTAATTTACGTTTGTTTCTTAATAGCCCCGGCTTACTGGGTGTTAATAATTCACTGTTGTTGATGTTAATAACTTGATTTCTTTACTGATGGAGATGTTTTTTGTTTACGTTTTGTCAGGTTGGCAATAACTGTTTAATAAGTTTCGGTTAATAGGTGTTAATAAGTCACTTTACGTGTGAGGTTAATAACTTGATTTTGTTACTGAGGGAGGCTTTTTCATTTACGTTTTGTCAGTTGATTAATAGGGGCTTAATAACCATTTTTAATAAGCCTATCTTACTGGGTGTTAATAATACGCTGGTGTTCATGTTAATAACTTGATTTCGTTTCACGTGAGAGTTTTTTATTTTTTATTTATTTTTTTATCAGTAACTTCTGACTCCGTAGGGGTTAGTGCCGCCAGTGCACTTCAAGCGGTGCACTGTATGCATTAATTAAGCTTTTTTTGCAGCGTCCCTTCCATAGGTCCCTAGCTGCAACCCCTTTCATTCGTTTACTGTACCTCCTCTTATATTCTCTGTCTTCCATCTTGCTATCCACACTCTCCTAACAGATGTTTCATAGTGCAATTGTGAGGTTTTCCTCATGTTACACGTTTCAACCCTTTTTTACTCTCAGTTTCTCTTTC
>NC_089753.1:26863912-26866412 GCF_040412425.1 Macrobrachium rosenbergii | reverse complement strand
TAAATCTCCTCCCCTGCTTTATAGTAGTGGGTATTTTAGATGGGTAAATTGGCTGCAGAATGTACGCGAGGACATTAAACGGACACATCTCTGTGATATAGGAGTGGGGACCTAGAATGTTACACCCCCTCTATAGAGTAATGGGAACACTGGAAGGTCGAATCCCCTCTGTATCAGAAGTAGGTGTGGGGATACTTGGATGATACATCCCCCCTTATACTAAGACGGGGACACGGGATGCAAGGATGGGAATTTGAAGGTACAACCACTGTTTCATGAAGTGGGGACACTGAGAGGGTACATCCCTTTCATAGTGAGGTGGGGGACACTGGGAAGGAACATGGCCTCTGCTGTGCAAATAGGGACACTGGGAGATTACCATCTCTTTTACAGCATGAGTCACCGGGTTGGTGCGTCCCATACATATTGAAGTGGGGGCACTGGAATGGTGGTGCATCTCATTTATACTGAAATGGGGACACTGGTATGATGCATCCCATCCCATTTATATAGGATTGGTGCATCTCATTAATACTGAAATGGGGACACTGGTATGATGCATCCCATCCCATTTATATAGGATTGGTGCATCCCAGCTATGCAGAAGTGGGGACACTGAGTGGCAAATCCCCTTCTATTGTAAAGGTTGAAGAAGACTGCGGAGTTACGTAGAGGGTACAGCCCCTTTTAACATAAAGTAGGGGACACATACACACTGTGAGGTTGGTACTTGGCCCCCCCTCCATGTTAATAAAAAATTGTGGGGGGGCATAGGATCGCCCCTACATCCCCACACACCCCCCCATCCTTATCGGAGCGTAAGGAAAGAGATAATCCCCTCGTCTGAATTATTTTAATGATTCGTTCGCCTTTCAGCGGGCCTGCCTCCGCCGGGCTAATTAGCTCCCAATTGAAAGACTCCCCCACCGGAGAGAAGCATTGTCGATCATTACCATTTTTGTTGGCCTACGTGATGTTTTTAGCATCACGGTCGTACCTCTTCGAGGATCTGAGGACAGGACGCCGTTGGAAAGTCGACACGGACACACATACGCGTCTGTTTATTTATTCTGTCGTATCTGTTTATTTATCTATTTATCTACTCTGTCTATCCATTATAAATAAGAGGTGGCTTTAAAGACATATATATATGTGTGTGTGTGCATGTATGTATGTATATATTATCACTCCTGTGACTCACATCATTATTATTATTATTATTATTATTATTATTATTATTATTATTATTATTATTATTATTATTATTATTATTATTATCATCGCTTTAGAACTGGCGCCTTTCATTCGCAACTATCGACAGAGAACGTCTTCTGTTGAACGCAGCTAATATTCACTTTCGTCCTCGAGAGAAAGAAGTCTCTCTCTCTCTCTCTCTCTCTCTCTCTCTCTCTCTCTCTCTCTCTCTCTCTCTCTCTCATACGACGTCCGTATTTCACGGAGAATGAATCTCCTTATTAATTTCTTTTGTTGTTGTTGTTGTAATTGTTCCTTGGAGATTACGGGTTTATTTTTTGTATTTTTTTTTTCCTTTTCCATTTTACTATTATTTATTTTTTGTGCCTTTTTTTTTTTTTTTTTTTTCGTTTATTCTTTGCTTGTGTGTTGTGGATGAACTGGTGTTAATGTGAGGTTCGTATTTTATTTGTTTGTTAGTGATATGGTATTATTATTATTATTATTATTATTATTATTATTATTATTATTATTATTATTATTATTATTATTATTATTATTATTATTTTATTATTCTTATTATTCTTTTCTGACTCACATTATTATTATTATTATTATTATTATTATTATTTATTATTCTTTTCTGACTCACATTATTATTATTATTATTATTATTATTATCCTTTTCTGTCTCACATTATTATTATTATTTTATTATTATTATTATTATTATTATTATTATTATTATTATTATTATTATTATTATTATTATTATTATTATTTTCAGACTCACATCATTATTATTATTATTATTATACACCATAACAAAAAAATGTTCTAATTCCTCACAAACAAAAGTGAATCACTGGTGGAGAATCTCCATGCAAACCTATCTCTCTCTCTCTCTCTCTCTCTCTCTCTCTCTCTCTCTCTCTCTCTCTCTCTCTCTCTCTCTCTCTGGTCCATTCCCCGTGACATGATTAAACTTTCAAGGGGCGTTTAGAGCAATAAATGTCTCTCTCTGCATCGGTTCATATTTACTGATCAATTAACCTGAGATAGTTAAATAGTTTTAACCTGTCGTAGACACGCCCACTTCCTGTTGTGGGAAAATTAATGTAAGTGAGAGTTATATACTGTTTTGTTTCTATTTGTTTTTCTTTTTTTGTTGTAGAATTTGTTTATTAATGTGTATACGCAGTTATAGTTTTAGTTTTCTGTAAAAGAAAACTATTGTGCCGGCTTTGTCTGTCCGTCCGCACTTTTTTCTGTCCGGCCGCAGATCTTGAAAACTACCGAGGCTAGA
>NC_089753.1:26856412-26858912 GCF_040412425.1 Macrobrachium rosenbergii | reverse complement strand
ACTTTTTTATTTTTTTATTTTTTCTCAACGCTGAAAATTAGCGGGAGAGAAGGAGGGCGAAATTTATTTCTTGATGATGTACAGATAATTTCAGGGGAGATATATTTCTTATATCGTGTGCTGTTGAATTTGATTGAGAGAGAGAGAGAGAGAGAGAGAGAGAGAGAGAGAGAGAGCAAAATTATTTCATGGTGATGTGCAGCAGATGTCAGAGGTAAGAAATTATTTTTACATAATGTTGAATTAAAAGGAGAGAGAGAGAGAGAGAGAGAGAGAGAGAGAGAGAGAGAGAGAGAGAGAGAGAGAGAGAAATTATTACTTGATAACGTACAACAGATATCAAAGGCAAGAAATTTTTCTTCTTTATATGATGTGATGTAAAATGAGAGAGAGAGAATTTATTATTTGATAATGTACAACAGATATCAAAGGAAAGAAATTTTTCGTTTCTATATGATGTGATGTAAAATGAGAGAGAGAGAGAGAGAGAGAGAGAGAGAGAGAGAGAGAGAGAGAGAGAGAGAGAGAGAGCAATTATATTTCTTGATAATGTACAGGAGGTATTAGAGGAAAAAATTTTTCTCTTAAATAATGTAGTGTTGAATTTAAACGAGAGAGAGAGAGAGAGAGAGAGAGAGAGAGAGAGAGAGAGAGAGAGAGAGAGAGAGAGAGAAATTTATTACTTGACAGTGTACAGTAGATATCAATGGAAAGAAATTTGTCTTTTGTACATAATGTAATGTTGAATTTAAATGAGAGAGAGAGAGAGAGAGAGAGAGAGAGAGAGAGAGAGAGAGAGAGAGAGAGAGAGAGCGATACACTTAGTCGAATAACTGGATGTTGTCCCAAGAAAATGAAGTCATCAGCATTTGGTATGCTTCAAAGGTAGCACAACAAAAAAATTGCTTGAATGCAATCTGCATGGAAATTGCAGTGTTAACTAGGCCCCGATAGATGGTAACTGCAAGCAAATAATAATAATAATAATAATAATAATAATAATAATAATAATAATAATAATAATAAGGAGAATTGTGGATAATGTTTCGTACCGATAAAATTATTGTTTTGGGTATTCCTGTGGCGTTGCTTGTAAGGCTAAAAGCATTCTGACTGAGTTCCTGCTTTGTGAATTAATTTACGTAGTGGAGACACTGTCAGCATAGCGTATAGAATAAATTTTTCATTCTCCAATAATGTTTTAGTGTGCATGGTATAATTTTTGTCGTATATGATGATTAAATTGTAATTTTTATTCGCTGTCGTATTTTGAATTGTACTGCTCAAATCTGGTATTATTATTATTATTATTATTATTATTATTATTATTATTATTATTATTATTATTATTACCTGAACTATTTTCATAAGACGTTTTATTGTCTAATTCATATTCTTATATCTAAATTTGGTACTTATATATACAGAATTTACTAATGTTAATTTTGATGATACTGATGACAAAAGAATGGTTTTCTCATTCTCTCTTTTTTTTTAAGAATATGGTGATTCTCTATAGTTTTAAGAATATTCCCTATGGCTTACACTTACATAGACTTTTAAAGGGCATCGATGTAGATTTTCAACATTCTTCTGACAAAAAAAAAAAAGGTACTGCACTTTCTAAAATTCATTTCAGTACATTAATGTATACTTCCATAGATTCAACAATAGGAAATTGATATCGAATTGCCAAATTCTTTCAACAAAAAGGTATTTCCATTTTTTAAAAAATTCATTTGAATAGTAAAATAGACTTTTATCCAAAGGACATTGACTGAATACGTAGATTTTTAGTGAAAAAGGTATTTATATTGTTTTTCAAATTCATTTGAATACGTTGTGTATACTTACATAGATCATTAGTAAAACGGAAAGTGATATCGAATTGCCGTATTCTTTTAACAAAAAAGGTATCTCTAATTTTTTAAAATTCTTTTGAATACGTTGGTGTATACTTACATAGAGTTTCAGTAAAATGGAATTGATATACGTTGGTGTATGCTAAGATAAACTTTTAGTAAAAGGAAATGAATAGAATAACTTGGTGTATACTTACATAGACTTTTAGTAAAGGGAAATGGATTGAATACCTTCGTGTATACTTATACATAGAATCTTAGTAAAACGAAATTTATTTTTTTAACAAAAAGTTATCTTTTTTTTATTCTTTTGAACTCGTTGGTGTGTACTTACATAGACTGTTAGTAAAAGGAAATTGATATCAAAATGCTCTATTCTTTCAATGCATTTTAATACGTTGGTGTATGTTTACATAGACTTTTAGTAAAAAGGAAATTCATTTCGTCAAGTTATATCCTTTTAAAAAAAAAGAAGTATTTTCATTTTTTAAAAAATCATTTGAATACGTTGATTACTGTTAAACAGACATAGTGAAAAGGAAATTGATATCAAATTACCATATTCCTTCAACAAAAAAAAGTATTTATGTTTTTTAAAAAAAGCATTCGGATACGCTGAACCGAGAGAGGTAGGGTTA
>NC_089753.1:26848912-26853912 GCF_040412425.1 Macrobrachium rosenbergii | reverse complement strand
CATTGGTTTAGGGTCATAAATGGTATGACTGTTTTTGTGAGGGTGTATTAATAATAAGTTGTTTATTGTATATGGCTTGTTACAAGTTTTGATATCTCTATTAATACGTAAGTGCACCGAGTCTTGTTTTGTGTCTTTGTAAATAATAAAGGTATATTCATCTTTTATTCATGCCAGTCGCATTCTAATGTCATATTTTAATAATTTGATTTGTGCGTTCGTAGATGGTGGCGGTATATTTTTTATGATAATCGTATATTACTGTAAAAAAAATTTAATGTCTTGATTTGTGCGTTCGTAAATGGTGGTGGTATATTAATATTAATTGTGTATTACTGTCAAAAAATTTTAACATCTTGATTTGTGCTTTCGTAGATGATGGCGGTATATTATTTAGAATAATCGCATATTACTGTCAAAAAATTTTTAATATTTTCATTTATGCGGACGGGATTATTAAGCTAATTTAAACAATGTTATCAACATCTTCATGCTTATGTTTATGGTAATCACAGTCATCAACATGTAATAGGTTTTAACATCAAATAATGCTGCCGCTTACATTATTATATCTATATCGAAACCGCTCGGTGTCATGTTCCCATAATTATACATCGAACCTTCTTCAGACTATCGGCAATAGAAACTCCTATCTCAATTCAGGCCTCGCTTTATCAAAAAAAAAAAAAAACTACCTGGAACCACAATATTACCAAAAGGAGATGCCGCGTCAAACCAGTCTCGCTGTCAAAAAAAGTATACAAAAAAAATAATAAAAAAATTATAAAAATAAAAATAAAAAAAAATATAAAAAAATAAAAAATTATCAAAAATAAAAATAATAAAATTATCAAAAATGAAAATAAACAAATTATAAAAATAACAATAAAAAAATTATCATAAAAAAGAAAAAGAAAAAAAATTATCAAAAATAAAAATAAAATTATGAAAAATAAAAATAAAAAAAAATTATCTAAAAAATGAAAAATCAATATATATAAAAACCCATTCCATATCTCCTTAAGATTAATAATGGGCACTCAGCGTATCCTATAGAAGTGCCGGCCAAGGAGTGTCGGCTTCGATTCATGAGTGGGCATATGGGCACTTGTTGCACGTCAATCAAACGAGGGTATCTGGATCATTAGGGCACATTAGATCTGCCCCGCCCCGCGCGACAGTTTGATTGACAGATGAGAGGATGGAGTTTGATTAAGTACTTCTCTTGAGGTACCCTGTGTACTGTAAAAGAATTCCTATGCATCTGAATTAAGTTAGGTGGTTGGTTACGTCGTATCTCTCTCTCTCTCTCTCTCTCTCTCTCTCTCTCTCTCTCTCTCTCTCATGTGGTCTTATGGTAAATTTTCTTGTGGGTGTTTCTTGATGTAATTTGTAATACCGTGGTTAAAATCTGTTTTGTTTATGTAAGCATCTCTCTCTCTCTCTCTCTCTCTCTCTCTCTCTCTCTCTCTCTCTCTCTCTCTCTCTCTCTCTATATATATATATATATATATATATATATATATATATATATATATATATATATATATTTTATATATATATATATGTATATGTACATATATACATACAGATATATACATATGTATATATATATATATATATATATATATAATATCTTCAGGTAACTTAATTTATTATTATTTTAAATACTTAAGATACTTATCACCTTGTTTTCTTCACTTTTGAGAAACAAGTTAAAACCCTTGTGTCACCAAGTGCAAATACAGGTTACTGTATCCCATTCGCCTAAGTCATTTTCATACTGGATGCATAAGTGTGTGTGTTTGCACAAAAAAAAAAAAAAATAAAAAGAAAAATTAGGTCAGCTGTCACTTTTTATATTTCAGAGATATTTTCAGATACAGAATTATCTGTACAGTCGAAGTCAAAAGTAGTATCACGTTCTTTTAGCTAATCTGTGGTTTAGGTCAAGGTCTAAAAAGGTCACCTTAGATATTCCGTCTCGGGAGCATACCGTCCTTTTGACGGGTGCACCGTCACTAGAGGCCGCGGTGGCTGGGTTGTTTGTTATCTTCCGACAAACAAAATTAGACCAAGATTGGCCAAGTTTCCTTGAATCATGCCCCGGTTGTCGCTTGAAAAAAAGTATATGTTAAATAAGTTTACAAGTTCGCATTCTCCATTTACTTTTTTCTCTGTGGTTATTCTATTTTCATTTTTGAAATTACTCTTTTTTTTATTGTTTATGAGTATTTAATGTTCATTTTGGAAATTACTCATTCATTTTTAGTTTTCTGGAAAAGAAAATTATTTTGCCGACTTTGTCTGTCCGTCCGGACTTTTTCTGTCCGCACTTTTTCTATTCACCCATAGATCTTAAAAACTACTGAGGCTAGAGGGCTGCAAATTGGTATGTTGATCACCCACCCTCCAGTCATCAAACATACCAAATTGCAGCCCTCTAGCCTCAGTAGTTTTTATTTTATCTAAGGTTAAAGTTAGCCATAATCGAGCTTCTGGCAACGATATAGGACAGGCTACCACCAGGCCGTGGTTAAAGTTTCATGGGCCGCGGCTCATGCAGCATTATACCGAGACCACCGAAAGATAGATCTATTTTCGGTGGCCTTGATTATACGCTGTACAGAAAACTATTGCGCCGAAGAAACTTCAGCGCATATTTTACTTCTTTTTAAGATAATGGATCTTTCAGTTCCGTGTATGACCTTCGTTTGCGTGACGCCAGTGTATATACACCTGACAATCACTCATTTTCCCGACAACAGGCATGGTTACCTTACTGCACACATTATTTGTTTTAGTTTTGAGCTGAAATATAAAATCCCCCTAAGAGCGGGTATTACAGGTGTAATCGCCGGGATTACATCCACACCTGTATTTCATTGCAGGATTTACTCCGGGCGAAATCGTGGACTGAATACCCACTAATACTCATAACGTATTTTTGTAAAAATAGTAATCCGCATTAATCCCATTCTGCTGTATTGTGATTTGTGTAAATTTTTTCAGCTGTTCCTCGACGTATTTTATTCTTCCTTCAGGCCTGCCCCGTAGGGGCGGGGTAGTGCCGTCAGTGCACCTCATGCGGTGCACTGTAGGCAGTACTTAAGGTTCTTTGCAGCGTCCCTTCGGCCCCTAACTGCAACTCCTTTCATTTCTGTTCCTGTACCTCCGTTCATATTCATCTTACTTTCCAACCTCTCCTGACAACTGTTTCATAATGCAACTGCGAGGTTTTCCTCCCGTTACACCTTTCAAACCTCTTACTCTCAATTTCCCTTTCAGCGCTGAATGACCTCATAGGTCCCAGCATTTGGCCTTTCGCCAAAAATTTGTATTCAGTTCTATTCCATTTCTTCAGGCCCGGGCTATAAGGGTTCATTGAGTTTGACGTTTCCTTTGGCGTGGGCGTGAGAAGGTGAGCCTTGCATATTGTAATGATTATGATTTCATTGTATTTTCAGAATGGGTGAGTAATGCGTCTCGTTTCGACCAACGATTTAGTATTGTTTCTTAAGAATGATTGATTATTGGGTAAATATATATATCTATAATATATATATAATATATATATATATATATATATATATATATATATATATATATATATATATATATATATATATATATACATATAAATATTATACATTGTCATATACTGTAATGGCATTAGTTAAGAAAATACTGGCAGTTTTCATAGGACTGGTGCCTCCGACTTTGCACGCATTCCTCAGAGAGAGAGAGAGAGAGAGAGACATAAATATCACGTTCGTACGCTTCCTCGAAGCACATAGTTTCATAGGCCTTCGGAAAAAAAATGTTGCCTCGTTTAAAAAAAAATCCCAATTCGATTTCCAATAACATATTACAACTAGCAGATTTATATTCTCCTTGCATTGTAGTACATTTTTATCTGTGTATTAATTTATTATTATTTTTATTTTCTTTTTTAATAAGCGAGATCTCTTATTTCTGTATTTCCCCTGAAATCATCTCACTTCTCCCTAATGAACACCATGATATTCTTTGGAAGCTCGAGTTTCAAGTCAGTGACCCCTTTGGTTGGTTCCATATGAGTAGGGCTCATCTTCTGAATAATAATAATAATAATAATAATAATATTAATAATAATAATAATAATAATAATTGATTTCCTTCGTCGGCTTGCAACGAAACTTCCTTCGTCGTCGGTTTGCAATGGGACTGTTCCTTCGTCGTCAGCTTGCAACGGAACTGTTCCTCCTTCGTCAGCTTGCAACGGAACTGTTCTTCCTTCGTCAGCTTGCAACGGAACTGTTCCTTCGTCGTCAGCTTGCAACGGAACAGTTCTTCTTTCGTCGGCGTGCAACGGAACTGTTCCTTTGTCGACGTGCAGTGGAACTGTTCCTTCGTCGTCGGCTTGCGTTGGAACTGCTCCTCCTTCGTCAACGTGCAACGGAACTGTTCCTTCGTCTTCGGCTCGCGATGGAACCGTTCCTCCTCCATCACCGGCCTGCGATGGGAATGCAACGCAAGTCGCACAAAGGCAAACCTCACCTGAAGAGAGAAAAAAATCGAAGCTCACCTCAGATGAGGACTGTGTCGTCGGAGCCTGGGGCCCAATATGACTAAAGTACACGTCTCGCTTGGGCGTAGATCATAACGAAACAAGACGCCGCCGCCGCCGATATTATCTCCGGGCCTTATCGGGTTCCATCGTGCACCCGGGTGATCTGCGAGACCCGATTCTGGACCCGCCGCGGAGGAGCCCGCGGTGGTCTGGGACGAGAAGAAGAGAGAGAGAGAGAGAGAGAGAGGTGAATTTATATCGTTATTACGCCAAAATCACAAATTCATATATCTACGTAATTGAGAGAGAGAGAGAGAGGAGAGAGAGAGGTGAATTTATATCGTTATTACGCCAAAATCACAAATTCATATATCTACATAAGAGAGAGATGAATTTATATCCATACTACACCAAAACCAAAACTATATAAATATATATATATATATAT
>NC_089753.1:26836412-26838912 GCF_040412425.1 Macrobrachium rosenbergii | reverse complement strand
TTTACCTCGTTCGGTAACCGCGCGAACAACGGTGCAGGCGACGATAATGGCTTCGGAGTGGTGATGGATTACTCTCTTTAACCCCCTCCCCCTTACTCCTCCTTCCCCCTCTCCCTCCTCCCTTCCCTTTCTCACCCCTACCCCCATACATCCACCACACACAACAGGTATAGATGGTTTCATAGGTCACGGTAGAGAAGGATGTTAAGGGGGTAGTTACCAACCTTGGGGGATTCCTCTCAACTGCCAATTCTTCCTTCCCCTCCCCCTCCCCAACCATTTTCCCTTCCCTATCATTCCCTCTTCCATTGTGACTCTTATAGGACAGGTAGTTCAAGGTGGAGGAAGGATGAAGAAGGATTAATTTGCAATTATCTTCCTTCTCCCGTTTCCGTTTCGCCCCATAGAATGTTTACGTAATATAACAGGTAGATAGTTTCTTAGTCTGTGTATAGAAATGATATAGATTAGTCCACGTATAGAAATGATATAGATTAGTCCTTGTATAGAAATTATTTAGAATTAGGCCTTGTATAGAAATGATATAGAGCTTAGCCCTTGTATAGAAATGATATAGATTTGTCTGTATAGAAATTATATAGATTAGTCCGTGTATAGTAATGATATAGATTAGTCTGGTATAGAAATTATATAGATTAGTCTGTGTATAAAAATGATATAGATTAAGCCATGCTTAGAAATGATATAGATTAGTCCGTGTATACAAATGATATAGATTTGTCCTTGTTTAGAAATGTTGTAGATTAGTCCTTGTATAGAAATGATATAGATTAGTCCTTGTATAGAAATGATATAGATTAGCCCATGCATAGAAATGACATAGATTAGCCCTTGTATAGAAATTATATAGATTAGCCCTTGTATAGAAATGATATAGATTAGCCCATGCATAGAAATGATATAGATTAGTCCGTGTATAGGAATGATATAGATTAGCCCATGCATATAAATTATATAGATTAGCCCTTGTATAGAAATGATATAGATTAGTCCACGTATAGAAATGATGTAGATTAGTCCTTTTATAGAAATGATATAGATTAGTCCATGTATAGAAATTTTATAGATTAGTCCGTGTATAGAAATGATATAGATTTCTCCTTGTATAGAAATTATATAGATTAGTCCGTGTATAGAAATTATATAAATTAGTCCTTGTATAGAAATGATATAGATTAGTCTGTGTATAGAAATGATATAGATTAGTCCGTGTATAGAAATGATATAGATTAGCCTGTGTATAGAAATGATATAGATTAGTCTTGTATAGTAATAATATAGATTAGTCTTTGTATAGAAATTATATAGATTAGTCCTTGTATAGAAATAATATAGATTAGCCCTTGTATAGAAATTATATAGATTAGCCCATGCATAGAAATGATATAGATCAGTCCGTGTATAGAAATGATATAGACTTGTTCTTGTATAGAAATGATGTAGATTAGTCCGTGTATAGAAATGATATAGATTAGCCCTTGCATAGAAATGATATAGATTTCTCCTTGTATAGAAATGATATAGATTATTCCGTGTACAGAAATGATATAGATTAGCCCACTCAGAAATTATATAGATTAGTCCGCGTATAGAAATTATATAGATTGGTCCATGTATAGAAATGATATAGATTAGTCCATGTGTAGAAATTATATAGATTTGTCCTTGTATAGAAATGATATACACGAAGTTGATAAAATATAATTAATATTTTTATTATCAGATAAGCGTCTCTGTACCTGCAGATTCTTAGCACGATTCACTTCAAGAACTTTGTAATGGTACAATGAAGTGTTTCTATAATGGAATAATGGGGTCTTTCATCATAACTGCATTGTTTTTTCATTTCATTTATCCATTGTACCTGTGTTTTAACAGCTGCGACATAGCTCTTGCAATTGCAACAATGTCTTGCCTCACTGCAAAGCGCATTGTCGCTCGTAGCCTGGCCTAATGCAATTCTCTGTCTTGTTTTCTTGCAGGTAAATGTCATTAGCCGGATTACCCTTGGCCCTGTAGCCACATGGAGCTGGCTGCGCGAACGAGGTTCCTAAAGGTAAATTTCTTTCGCCTTCTCTGTTTTTATTTTCTCTTAATCCTGGTTTGAGAGACTTGTGCCGCTTTTGTTTATTGGTTTTATTTGTTTATTGTCTGCATTACTCAGGTTTATTGACTCAGGTTTGTTTTTGGTTTTACGCCTCTCGGGGAATTATAAAGTTTTACAGGTTAACTGAGGCTCTGCAAGGCAGAGGTAATTTTTCCTCCTTGGCTTTTGATGAGCGACGGAATATTTTTTTTTTTTTTTTTTTTTTCTCAAGTTTATTTTTGCTATTAAAGAGTGTTTCATTTTTTTTGTAAGTTAAAGGTAGTTTATAATTATGTTTTGATATTTTAATATTCCATTAAGTTTTTTTTAATGTTATCCTGTCTTCCCAAATTTTAACCAGAAGTTTATGATTCCAATGGAGTTATATTAGAC
>NC_089753.1:26801412-26833912 GCF_040412425.1 Macrobrachium rosenbergii | reverse complement strand
GTGTTTATATATACATATATACACACACATATATATATAAAATATATATATATATATATATATATATATATACTGTATAATATAAAAATCATATTAAATATATAATTGTCTATGTATGTAATTTCCAATAATTTTTACGTATTCTACATAATAAAATCATTACTTAGATAAGCAACACAATCAACAATTTATATTTATTCATCTCTAATAATCCTTTCCAGCGACCAATACCCATTACTCCCCGTGTAAGAATTCTGTTAACTGAAATAAAAGAAAAGATTAAAAAAAAAAAGGAAGGCGAATAGAATTAAATAATAAAGTGCGCATGAAATATTAAACGAGCCTGATACAGCACGAGGAAGGCAGGCTTACATAAAATACAGTCTGGGGTACAAGGATGATACATGGGTAAGTGGCGTGCGTGGCCGCAGAGTTCCGAGAATTGTATTGAAGTCTAATCGATAAATAAAGTTATTGCATGACCACACCCACTTTTGTGTCTGTGTGTGTTTGTGTGTGTTTGTGTGTGTATTTGTGCATGTGTGTTTGTGTGTGTGTATGTGCTTTATTGCTTAACCAGTCCCACTTTCGTGCGTGCGTTTTGTGTGTATTTGTGCATGTGTGTTTGTGTGTGTGTGTATGTGCTTTATTGCTTAACCAGACCCACTTTCGTTTTTTTGTGTGTTTTGTGCATGTGTGTTTGTGTGTGTATGTGCTTTATTGCTTAACCAGACCCACTTTCGTGCGTGCGTTTTTGTGTGTATTTGTGTATGTATTTGTGCATGTGTGTTTGTGTGTATACGCATGTATGTGCTCTTTGAGTATATCAGTCCCGGTAAAACCAATGTGTGTATTTGTTTGTGTGTGTTTGTGTATGTGGATGTGTTTTGTTTATAATATTTTAATGTGTTTTCTGTATGTGTGTTTTATTGCTTAACCACTCCCTTTTTGTGTATGTGGGTATGTGTATATGTTTGTTTGTTTGTGTACGTATGTGTTTGTGTGTGTTTAAATTGTTTTAAATCTGTATGAAGAAAAGAAATATAAAAATTGTGTTTGTGTTTATACTACGTATGTGTATGTATTTATGTATGTGTGTATGTATACGCATGTATGTCTGATTTAGAGTGATATCGTGTCGGGTAAAACCAATCCTATGTCCGATTTCTGTAAATGATTCCGCCTTATTTCTTTAATTTTTATAAAATATATTTTAATCTTCTTTTTTATGTGATATCATGAGTACTTTTATAATACATACATACATACATACTACTTAGTGTGAATAGGAGTATTACTGGACATTCTAAATGTGCTGTATTTTGGATAATGAATGTGTCAGTTCAGTATTTAAATTGTTTTAAATACAAATATGAAGAAAATCACCGGATTCATAAAAATACAAGATAAAACGTTTATATATTATTAATCTTATATATATATATATATATATATATATATATATATATATATATATATATATATATACATGCAAATATATATATTTATATATAATATATAATATATATATATATACAAATGATATATATTAAAGTATATATATATAATATAAAATATATATATATATATATATATTTATATATATATATTTCTTGTCGTATATCGACCCGGCAGCTATATATATATATATTATATATATATTATATATATTTATATATATATTTATTGGTCGTAACATATACAGCCATTTCATACATACATCCATCAATCGACGCCTTTTAAAGTATGGTTTCTTGAACTTCATTGTTTCTAGAATAACTTAAGTCGTATATATAATTATATACATAAACATATGACTTTTTATCACATCACCGTGATTCATATACAATTAGTAAGCTACAAACGTCCTTTAATATCCAATTCGCTCTACCTCGGTAAAATATATATATAATTATATAATTATATATAGAGTCACTTTTAACTTTGCAAATCATCACTCTCAAGTTCATATCACTGCTTTCCATCGGCGCCTCAGTGACCGTGGCATTTGCGACGCCACATAACCTGCCGCTAATCGATCTTGACGTTTCCAAAAGATGACATCTTAAAGTATATTTGGTGAATAATTACAAAAGTATATAATGGCATTCTTATGCCATTTACTCTATTGCACGGCATTTCTTGTCGTTCGCATCGACCCGGCTGATAATTTATGCATACATTATTCGCGTCGCTTGTGTTACTTATTTTTGTGTGAAGAGTTTATTGGTCGTAACGATACCCAGCCATTTCGGTGTCACTGACCTCCGTAAAATAACGCCTGTTGAATATTAAATTCAGGATTACTGTTTGTTGTTGTTTCTAAAAAAAAAAAAAGGCCAGGTTCGAATCCTGGTCGGTGCAGAAACAGTTATCAGTTGTGGTTCCTAAGGTGATATATATATATATATATATATATATATATATATATATATATATATATATATATATATTAGAAGGACCCCATTCAAACTGGATGGTATCTAATGGAGTACTTATTCAGAAAAAGTTACAAGCTTTCTTGGACAAACAGTCCATATTATCAAGTACGAATGAGGTCCTTCTAGTAATTCTACTAATGCACAGAACAATTGTGTATGTGATGAAGTTAATATATTTTATATATATATATATATATATATATATATATATATATATATATATATATATATATATATATATATATATATATGTAATTGTAATAATACAATGCCCTCTGAACTTCTTGAATTCTTCGCACTTTTTGATTGTCACTACAAAGCCGTAAGATCCAAGCGCAAGAAATTGAAGAGTCTGTGATGCCCGGTCGCGGGAAGCCAACCCGCGTCACCATAATCACAAGAAGGTCGGCAACGTGACCTCCTTGTGATTATGGTGACGCGGGTTCGTTTCCCGCGACTGGGCATCACAGTCTCTTCAATTTCTTGTGCTTGGATCCTGCGGCTTTGTAGTGACAGGCATATCCAAAAAAGCGCAAAGAATTCGAGAAGTTAAGAGGGCATTGTGGCTATTACAATTACATATGTATCTGGTAAAAGTGTCCGGTAGATTCTACTTAGAGAGGAAAAAACCAAGAGTCTGTTTAATTACACGAAGATTCCAGTCATTTCCAGGAACCTTACGGCATTCCAGGAAAAGAATAATGGAAGAGTGCGGAATGGGCCTTTCTCCGTGCCCTTTTTGCCCTCATTAATTTTGGGGGGTCCAGATTTCAGCCTCTGGGAGATCAACGTTGCGTGTACGGACATAAATTCACTTCACTGTTGAACTCCAATGAGTTTCTGGGTATAGAAATACCCCCCTCCCCCACCCTCCGGGGAGGGGGAGGGGTTGGAGAAATAATGGCTTTTTTAGGATTTTAAGGAAAGAAGAGGAATGAGAGAGAGAGAGAGAGAGAACTAATGGATTTTAATTTTTCAATACTATTGGAGAGAGAGAGAGAGAGAGAGAGAGAGAGAGAGAGAGAGAGAGAGAGAGAGAGAGAGAGAGAGAAACAATAGGTGATCGAGAAGAAGAAGAAGAAGAGGAGAGAGAGAGAGAGAGAGAGAGAGAGAGAGAGAGAGAGAGAGAGAGAGAGAGAGAGTGGGCAGTGATGACGGATTCCAAAATTTACAAGTATGAGAGAGAGAGTGAGAGAGCTCTAACAGTTATCAGAATCTTATTCTAATTTTTACTCTAGAGAGGGAGAGAGAGAGAGAGAGAGAGAGAGAGAGAGAGAGAGAGAGAGAGAGAGAGAGAGAGAGAGAGGGATTTCAGATGCAAGGATCTCAAAGTCAGGAAGTTTTCTCGTTGTCAGCGAGTGTGAAGTTAGTGTGAAGGTAATAGCTTCGCGGATCTTGAAGTTGAGACGTTTTCTCGCACGGGAGAAGTTTGAAGTTCATGGAAGTAAGTCCATTTTTTTTATTTATTAGCTAAGGATTGTGTGAGCTGTTTTGTGTGTCAGCTTTCAATTTATTGTCTTCAACATATCCATATTCTTAAATACTTCACCATCCGTATTTTTATTATATATTTTTAAAAATTCTTGTATTTATTCTTATTTTTATTGTTATTCTTAGTATTTCAAATTTATTGTTTTATATATCCTGATCATTTAGAAACTCGATACCCTCTTGAAATTTGTGTATGCTTCTTAAATTATTGGTATTTGAAAAGTATAATCTCAGTCTTGTAATTTGGACAGTACGAGAGAGAGAGAGAGAGAGAGAGAGAGAGAGAGAGAGAGAGAGAGAGAGAGAGAGAGAGAGAGAGGGATTAAACTGCCATCTTCTTTCATTGCAACCAAGGTGAGCTCGCTTGCATAATTGCTAGGATCTCAAAGTTGAGTATTTTCTTACTCTGTTGAGTCTCCCCCTTTTTAAAAGTGGAAGAGAAAGCTTCTGAGCTTAAGGCAACTTGGTGCTTGTTCGTGAGTGCTTGCTCATGTCCGTTTGCCAAATAGAACATGTAAAAAATGCGCCGACGTTTCTTTCGGCGAAATCGAGTTTTCTGTACAGCCGCTACAGCGTATAATCAACGCCACCGAAAATAGATCTATCTTTCGGTGGTCTCGGTATATTGCTGTATGAGTCGCGGCCCATGAAACTTTAACCACTGCCTGGTGGTGGCCTGGCCTATATCGTTCCCAGACGCATGATCATGACTAACTTTAACATTAAGTAAAATAAAAACTACTGAGTCTAGAGGGCTGCAATTTGATATATTTGATGAGTGGAGGGTGGATGATCAACATACCAATTTGCAGCCCTCTAGCCTCAGTAGTTTTTAAGATCTGAGGTCGGACAGAAAAAGTGCGGACGGACAGACAAAGCCGGCACAAGAGTTTTCGTTTACAGAAAACTAAAAATGGAGCAGTGAAAGGATTTAAAAGTCATGCTATTTCATCCTTATTTCTGATTTAGCCAATGGTGGAACGCTGGGGAGGCTAGCCTAAACTAAACTAGCCTAACCTCACCAAAGGTGGAAGGTTGGGGAGGCTAGCCAGGGGTGGAATGTTTGTTGGGTGGGGGCGTCTGACCCCCTAACCCCCAAAAAAGGGCCAAGGAATGAAAATTGAATTAAGGAAATTATACAAATAAAGAATTATAACAGGCCTACCAAACAGGTATTGTACTCGTTTTCATAGTTAAAATCCCTTGCTTTGTGAATGTAGACATTTTAAAGAATTTTTTCTATAATAAATTCTCCCCATTCCCCCCCTTTCCTCTTCACCCTCTCCCCCCTCTCCCACTACCCCTTCACCCTCTCCCCCGACTGGAATTCCGTGGCTGCGCGCATGCGCTGAAAACCGTAATTCTAAACGAAAAAAAAGAACTGGAATTCCGTGGCCACGCGCATGCGCTGGAAACCATAATTCTAAACGAAAAAATAGGACATAAAAAATATCAAACGCCTCCGGGCTTCTGTTGTAGTGTAGAATGTATACGATGTATCTCGTATTTTTTTTCCATTTTATTTCATTTTATTTTTCTTTTTGTACTGAGTCACTTTTTTTATATTTTATGTTACGTCCACGCCATATTTTTTTTTTCAAAGTATCGAGATTGTTCGAGCAGAGATGTATTTTATAGATACCTGAGTTTATATATATATATATATATATATATATATATATATATATATATATATATATATATATATATATATATATATATATATATATATATATATGTATATATGTGTGTATATATATATATGTATGTGTTTATATAAATTTATGTATATATAGGTATATGTATATATAAAAATATGTATATATATTATATATACACGCATATATATATATATATATATAAATGTGTAAGGTGCGTATATACATTAATAACACCCATGCATTTAGTCTCAGTATCAATTATTCATAATAGCATGAATCCCAGTGACCACCCGAAAACTACGTTGACTTTAAAAACAGCCATAAATCCGAATGCCTATTTGTGCGTACCCGCATAATATGTCTGGGCACCTTATATTTGCTGAAGCGTTATTTATTGCAAACTTGCAGATTGCCTTCAGCGTGTTTGCTTTTGCTATCAGCATAGATTTTAAGCTTATGGGATTTATGACTTGTTTGGAATGGGATCTCTCTCTCTCTCTCTCTCTCTCTCTCTCTCTCTCTCTCTCTCTCTCTCTCTCTCTCTCTCTCACACAAATTCACATTCTTGCGCGCATCATATACTTGTCTCTTTTTCAATATTATCTATTCTTATCCTGGTTATACTCTCTCTCTCTCTCTCTCTCTCTCTCTCTCTCTCTCTCTCTCTCTCTCTCTGTATATATATATATGTATATATATATTTCTCTCTCTCTCTCTCTCTCTCTCTCTCTCCTCTCTCTATATATATATATATATATATATATATATATATATATTTTTCTCTCTTTTTCTGTCTGTCTCTCTCTCTCTCTCTCTCTCTCTCTCTCTCTCTCTCTCTCTCTCTCTCTCTCTCTCTCTCTCACCAGCAACGGAAATTGCTATCGGTAATGCCTCTGGGCTCTTACACACGTATATTTCATTCTTTATGGGATAATATCCTGTTCTTCATGTTCTGCCGTATTGGAATATTTTATAGCCACTCGCTCCATTGTCGACTCGCGAGCAATGTTCGATATTATGCATTATGGGTCGGGCGGTGACTGGGCGCGTAATAATATATATGTATGTATATATTTATATATATATTTCACTTATATTTTTACTGTATATGCATATATATATATATGTGTGTGTGTGTGTGTATATTACGCTCACAGTTACCCACGTCCTATAATGCATGTATACATACATACATACATGTATACATACATGCGCACACACATACCAATAACCCCTTGGACGCTAGTAATTTTTTTACTGAGGACAAGCCGTATACCAACGCGGTTTTTTATGTGTATTAATATATACGTTATCGCGTAACGCGTCACGTGTATGAATATATCATGTGTATGTATTTTTTGGGGGGATATGTGTGTGTAGATACCTGCTAAGAATGTAGGTTTCATGTATGTTCGGCTGTGCGTATATATTGTATAAGAAGTTCTCGCATATGTATTTAAGACATCAACTGTGTAAGAGAGAGAGAGAGAGAGAGAGAGAGAGAGAGAGAGAGAGAGAGAGAGAGAAAGTGTCGCATTTTGTTTCGCTGTGCATATGTTTTGTATAAGATATTAGACATGTGTATGCCCATGTAAGAGAGAGAGAGAGAGAGAGAGAGAGAGAGAGAGAGAGGAGAGAGAGAGGTGACAAATTCATTTCGCTGTGCCTATGCATTGTATAATATATTAGATAATGGTATGCCTATGTAAGAGAGAGAGAGAGAGAGAGAGAGAGATTAATCCAAAATACATAACATGCATATTCGTCACCAGTACATATTGGTAGGCGCATGTATTTGGTGAGCCATGAGAAATATGTATGCTTTTGAGAGAGAGAGAGAGAGAGAGAGAGAGAGAGAGAGAGAGAGAGAGAGAGAGACTGTAATGCGGTAATGCACAGTTTGCATATCCGTCCCGTGAGGTTGCGTGACCATAAATCTTCAAGTGAGATATAACGTAATTTGATACAACAAACGATACAGGATATTCTTTCGTCGTATTTCAACATGTCGGGAACCTGTCTGGAGACAAGGTGTTGTTCAGAAATGAATTGCCTTCGATTTTCGTCATTTGAGATAATTGCTGTGTTATTTTTTTGTATGTATTTTTAAGCAACGGTAATGGTTCTTATACGTAATGTTGTAGCTAAAAAGGGTTTTATATATATATATATATATATATATATATATATATATATATATATATATATATATATATATAATATAAATAATATAAATTATATATATATACACATATATAATATATATACTGTATATTCATATATATATATGTGTGTGTGTTTTTGTGCTAAAACAAATTTCTGTACTAATTTCAATCATGTGAATTCACATACTACTTTTGACATCCCTCTATTTCAGTTAACAATCATGTACAGTTTATGTATATCATTATCGCTAATTTCCTCATCGTTACGAATCAAAAGTAATTTTTTAATGCCGTTTTTTTTTTTCATTTCACCTCATAAAATCGATTGGCGGGTTGTAATTTTCATTAACGAGTCTTGTAGTGACGTCATACGGCTGTTGTTGTTGATGTGTTTTGTTTTAGTTATTGTTTATTGTTGTTGTTGGCGACTTACAAGAATTGTCAGGTGAATGTAATGAGTTCGGGAAATGGCGGCTGTAAATGTATTCATTACTGTTCTTTATCGTCATGAGTGACTTAAAGTAATAATAATAATAATAATAATAATAATAATAATAATAATAATAATAATAATAATAATATATTATCTATTTATTTAGTATTGCTTATGCATTTATCTGTTTCGTAATGCAGGTAGTCCTTAGCTTGAGGGAATTTTTAAAGACAAATCTCTCTCTCTCTCTCTCTTCTCTCTCTCTCTCTCTCTCTCTCTCTCTCTTGTAGGGATGATCTCATTAACTACGTTTGTTTATTGATAATCTCTCTCTCTCTCTCTCTCTCTCTCTCATGAAAACGATTGTAGGGATGATCAGCAGTGTATCATTAAATACGTTTGTGTATTTATCGTATATTTTTGTCATAGATATATTAATATCAACTTTTATATTTTTATCATAAGTATTTTGATAACAACCTGCGCATATTTTGTGATATTTAACGTTTGTATATTTTCACTATTATGCGCTATTTGTATATTATTATTATATGCATTTCAGAACTTTACGAAGCTAAATTATCAGCTGTAATTTTATGGTAATGAGATTACTGAACCTGCGACTTATCTCCCCACCCCCACACAAGCATGGGCTTGGGGGGAAGGGCGTGGGCGTGGGCGTATTATGCACAGGTCGTATCCGTATTGTTCGCCTAATTACGTTCCATTACGATGATCGCCCAGCAATATTTATCGAGACAGGTAGTGATTGGTACACGCTCTCTTGAATGAGATCAGTTACGATAGCCATCTGGGCTTATTTATGGCGAGAGAGCGATTGGAGCTCTCTCTCTCTCTCTCTCTCTCTCTCTCTCTCTCTCTCTCCTCTCTCTCTCTCCTGACATTAAGCGTTTCCTTAAAGCCTGGGGTGAAATCTTGAGAAAAATTGCCTTTATTCAACAGTAAAATTATCTCTCTCTCTCTCTGTCTCTTCTCTCTCTCTCTCTCTCTCTCTCTCTCTCTCTCTGCATCCTCTTATCTCTCTCTCTCTCTCTCTCTCTCTCTCTCTCTCTCTCTCTTCTTTTCCAATCTCTGTCCATTCTTTATTCCTTCATCCCATCCTCCTCCTCTCTCTCTCTCTCTCTCTCTCTCTCTCTCTCTCTCTCTCTCTCTCTCTCTCTCTCTCTCTCTCTCAGGTGTATAGACAAGTTAGTGTAGCTTTACGAATCAGATGATAACTTCAAAACTTTCTCTCTCTCTCTCTCTCTCTCTCTCTCTCTCTCTCTCTCTCTCTCTCTCTCTCTCTCTCTCTCTCTCTCTCTCATAATGAGTTAGGCATCCTCATGCCCATTAACACATTATGCCCCAGGAGTTCTGGGCATCAGACTTTACGAGGGTAACGACGCCATGAAATCCTAAATGCTTATTATGAAAGAGAGAGAGAGAGAGAGAGAGAGAGAGAGAGAGAGAGAGAGAGAGAGAGAGAGAGAGAGAGAGAGAGGAAACTTAAAAGAAACAAACAGGAGACAGAGAAGAAAATAATCAAACTCCAGAAACAAACAGGAGAGAGAGAGAGAGAGAGAGAGGTGAAACTTAAAAGAAACAAACAGGAGTGAAAAAAGAAATGTCAGAGAAGACAATAATCAAACTCCAGAGAGAGAGAGAGAGAGAGAGAGAGAGAGAGAGAGAGAGATAATCACTCTATTATGATGACGTTTCATTAAATTTATTAGACTGAACACCTCGTATTTATCGTAAGGGTTGAAGGGGGGCCGCTGCCCCCCCCCACCCCCCGTTCAACTGCATTTGCTTGTATGTAGCTTGGTGATGATAATGGCTGGGTGGATCCGGTTCTAAGGTGTGATACGAATTCTAATGAGAGAGAGAGAGGATACGAATTCTAATGAGAGAAATTTCATATTTATTTATTTGGCAGAGAGGGAAAACTGGGCGATTTTTTGTAGAGAGAGAGAGAGAGAGAATACGAATTATAATGGGAGAATTATTATTTTTTATTATTTTCCTGAGGGAGAACTGGGCGATTTTTTCATAGAGAGAGAGAGAGAGAGAGAGAGAGGGAGGATACCACTTCTAATGAGAGTCTAGAGAGAGAGAGAGAGAGAGAGGATACGAATTGTAATGAGAGAAATATTTTTAATTATTTTCCAGAGGGAAAATTGGGCGATTTTCTCAAGAGAGAGAGAGAGAGAGAGAGAGAGAGAGAGAGAGAGAGAGAGAGAGAGAGAGGACACCACTTCTAATGAGAGAAACTTTATTTTTACTTATTTTCCTGAAAGAAAACTGGCCGATTTTTTCTTGGGAGAGAGAGAGAGAGAGAGAGAGAGAGAGAGAGAGAGAGAGAGAGAGAGAGAGACTAAAACATAAGTAAATGTATTGTGTTAACACAATGATATCGGTTTCAGTTACTGCCAAAGGGAATATACCATATGATAAACGATCCTCGCCAAACAAGGGTTCGAACCCACAGGTTTTTGAGTTTCAGCCATGATGACAGTGACTTATTGCGCTCATCCATCTTGCTTAATGGCTAACTGTTGTAACGGTCATGTCTAAAATTAGTCACCAAGTATCACTGGTGTATATAATATATATATATATATATATATATATATATATATATATATATATATATATATATATATATATATGTGTGTGTATTTATTTATTTATTTATTTATATACATACATACATACATACATACATATTTATATATATTCATGTAAGTCTGTACACACATACACACACACACACACACATATATATATACATATATATATATATATATATATATATATATATATATATATATATAGAGAGAGAGAGAGAGAGAGAGAGAGAGAGAGAGAGAGAGAGAGAGAGAGAGAGACTATTAATCAACTTGGAATAGAAGATCAATTACACGCCAGCTATTGAAAATACAATTTCAAAATATGCTTTCAAATAGAACATATATATCCTTTAAACAAAAAAAAAATTAAAAAAGTCTGATATTGATAAACGAGGTCATATATCATGTAGGAAAGGTCACCGTCAGCTCTGGAAGACAAGCATCGCTAATTAAATGCATTGAGGGAAGTTGTTGCAGGTTGGAAGATGAATTCGTAACTCTCTCTCTCTCTCTCTCTCTCTCTCTCTCTCTCTCTCTCTCTCTCTCTCTCTCTCTTCTCGGTCCATCGTTGATGTAAAATTATTTGAAGTTTATTGGAAATGTAATGATCATTCAATTACTCTCTCTCTCTCTCTCTCTCTCTCTCTCTCTCGTTAATGTGGAATTACTTTAATGTTTATTAGATATATAATTCTCTCTCTCTCTCTCTCTCTCTCTCTCTCTCTCTCTCTCTCTCTCTCTCTCTCTCTCTCTCTCCATCGTTAATTTAGAATTATTTGAATTAATGTAAATTATTTGAATGTTTACTGGAAATATAATCTTTATTCTTATCTCTCTCTCTCTCTCTCTCTCTCTCTCTCTCTCTCTCTCTCTCTCTCGTGGTCCATCATTAATTTAGGATTATTTGAATATTTATTCGAAATATAGTCTCTCTCTCTCTCTCTCTCTCTCTCTCTCTCTCTCTCTCTCTCTCTCTCTCTCTCTCTCTCTCTCTCTCAACACCTGACTTACGGGTTTTCACGGCCATCAAATGATTAATGTCTTCTCAAGTTCCTTCGTATGTGAGGCGTAATTGGGTACTCTCTCTCTCTCTCTCTCTCTCTCTCTCTCTCTCTCTCTCTCTCTCTCTCTCTTCCTTTCTTAGCGCAGGATGACGTAGGACTAATTAGCGAGGAACGGCACTAATTGTGTTGTTTGGTCCTTTATTCTTTATCGCCGAACATTTTCTTTCGATGTTGTTTATTGGTTGTTTTTCTTGTTGTTGTTCTTGTTGTTTTTATAACCCCTTGGAACACATTCAAATTTGGATGATATCATTATCATCATCATTTAGAATTTGTTCATTACTATCATTTTTTTTATTATTATCATCATGAGATGATCTTCTGGAAGTCCATAAAATTTGGATATGATTTTCAGTCATCTCTTAATCCCGATTATCATCCTTTTGTTAATCCTGATTATCATCCTTCTTTTAATCCCGATTATCATCCTTTTAATCCCGATTGTCGTTCTTTTAATCCTGATTATCATCCTTCTTTTAATCCCGATTATCATCTTTCTGTTAATCCTGATTATCATCCTTCCGTTAATTCTGATTATCATCCTTCTTTTAATCCCGATTATCATCCTTTTTATTCCCAGTGATCATCCTTCTGTTAATTCTGATTATCATCCTTTTAATCCTGATTATCATCCATCTGTTAATCCCGATTATCATCCTTCTCTTAATGCCGATTATCATCCTTCTGTTAATCCTGATTATCATCCTTCTCTTAATCCTGATTATCGTCATTCTGTTAATCCTGATTATCATCCTTATCTTAATCATCATAATTATTATCATCCTCATCCTTTACAATATTTGTTTTGTTGCCTTTATTGTAAATTGGTCCAAAATATGTTTTTCATCATTGCAAGTCAACACTCAGGGACTTTTTCAAAATATGAACGCAATCATCATTATTGAACTCATCATTATCATCATCATCATCATCGTTGGGACTGATTAATCATTTTAATACCCAAGTTCATCATACATACCTCATCATCACAAATTATATCATCACAATCTGGAAATGATATAAAATTTCCTTTCATCATCTTCATCATTTTTCAAGACGTGTATGGCACCCATTGTCATCATACTTTTCACCCCCGTCACCATCATTTGTTGAGGCTTGTATGGTAGCCACCCCCTACCCCTCCCCCTGCCCCCCTTCTCCATACCCCTATAATAGATTATTCTATAGTGACGTCCCTACCCTGGAGGCATCTGTGTGTAATGAGAAAATTGGTCCTTCCCTTTAATAAGGGGGTATCTGGAGGGGCAGATTATTATGCCCCCTGCCTTAGTTATTAATTAGATGTGGTCCCGTATATCTTGGGGTTACGCTTACCTGGGCTTGCCTCTCTCTCTCTCTCTCTCTCTCTCTCTCTCTCTCTCTCTCTCTCTCTCTCTCTCTCTCTCTCTCTCTCTCTCTCTACCTGGTTGGTTTTGTTCACTTTCCTGTGACTGCCTCTGAATATCTTGAATAAAGGAATGACATTGAATCATTTCTCTCTCTCTCTCTCTCTCTCTCTCTCTCTCTCTCTCTCTCTCTCTCTCTCTGTCTCGAGTAATGACCGCGATTACCTGAGCGGTGATGACAGAAGAATTTGTAGGGGGGGGGAGGTAGCGGGGTCGATTAGGGGGGCCTGAGCTATGAGATTAGAAGGGAAAGTTATTTTGGAATCTTAAACCCATTAAGGGTCTTCGAAGCTTTTTCTTTTAATTCTTATAAAATGATATATTGGCAAGGAAATGTTTTTCTGTTTATTTTCCACACATTCCTTTTATCATCGACCTCCTCTCTCAGGTAGGTATCAAGTATGTCTCTCTCACCATACATCCTGGATGGTGAGAGAGAGAGACCCTACAGACCTTACAGACCTTTTTCGTTCAGGTTGCCCCAAGTGTGAGGCACTTATGTCTAAAGAGTTGAACGCATCTTCCGGTATATTTTGCATCTTCCAGTCTTGGAATGTTTTTTTGTTTAGCTTTTCCACACACATCTTTGATCATCGACCTCAGATGAGCTGGTAGCGCATTGAATAGACGCTGCATTATCGATGCTGGTGCATGGTGGATTAATGTCCTGTGTGCTTTCCTTAATTTTCCATAGTTTTTTGCATCCTGGATTGTGAGAGAGAGAGAGAGAGAGAGAGAGAGAGAGAGAGAGAGAGAGAGAGAGAGAGACTCACCATATATCCTGGATGGTGAGAGAGATGAGAGAGAGAGAGAGATAGACTCATCATACATCCTGGATGGTGAGAAAGACAGACAGACTCTCTCACCATACATCCTGGATGGTGAGAGAGAGAGAGAGAGAGAGAGAGAGAGAGAGAGAGAGAGACTCATCATACATCCTGGATAGTAAGAGAGACAGACTCGTATGGTGAGAGATATAGACTTCATAATCCCTGAAATTAGAAGTCAGTGATAAAATCACCGTCGATGCAGATTACTCAAAAAAAAAAAAAAATTATATATTCGGCACTTTACCAAAAAAAAAAAAAAGGGGGACGAAATGCTTTATTTTGGCCAAGTCAATCAGTAGAGAACAAATTCAGGTATATAAGAAGAATACGATGTTGAAAAAGGTTAGAAGGAGAGAGAGAGAGAGAGAGAGAGAGAGAGAGAGAGAGAGAGAGAGAGAGAGAGAGAGAGAGAGAGAGAGAACTCTTTTAATAGAAAATACATTTAGTTATGTATAGAAGATATTGAAAAAGGATAGAGAGAGAGAGAGAGAGAAGTCTTTAATAGAGAATACATTCAGTTATATATAGAATATAGGAGAGAGAGAACTCTAGTAGAATAAGATAATGAAAAGGTTAGAGAGAGAGAGAGAGAGAGAGAGAGAGAGAGAGAAATGCAAAACGTCAGTAGTATTGACGAAGATTTACGACTGTTCTTCCGAGATAATGAAAGGGCGGCCCGCGTGCAATGGGCGTCTTTTATGGACGTCGGAGGAGCTCTGTGGGCGTGTAGCCTCTCGAGGAGTTTCGGGGGTTGGGGTTGGGGAGGGGCTGCAGGGGGAGGGCGGGGAAGCTGTCGTGACGGGCCTCTTATCGTTGATAGCCGCCCGGGGACGCCCCTGTCGAAAATGACTTCATTTACGGGCGAACTCCTACAGTTTACTGCACCTTTCGCCAGATCCTCCTCCTTCTGCTGTTTCTCTTCCTCCCCCTCCTCTTCCTCCTCCCTCTCCCCCTTCACCTCCTTCTGCTGTTTCTCTTCCTCCTCCTCCTCTTACTCCTCCCCCTCCTCCTGCTGTTTCTCCTCCTCCTCCTCCTCCTCCTCCTCCCATCCTCCTCCTCCTCCTCCTCCTCCCTCCTCCTCCTCCTCCTGCTCCTCCTCCCCCCTCCTCCTCCTCCTGCTGTTTATCCTCCTCCTCCTCCTCCTCCTGCTGTTTATCCTCCTCCTCCTCCCATTCCTCCTCCACCTCCTCCTCCTCCCATTCCTCCTCCTCCTCCTCCTCCCCATTCTTTCCACCTCCTCCCATTCCCCTCCTCCTCCTCCTCCTCCTCCTCCTCCTCCTCCTCCTCCTCCTCCCCCATTCCTTCTCCACCTCCTCCCATCCTCCCATTCCTCCTCCTCCTCCTCCCCCATTCTTCCTCCACCTCCTCCCCTCCTCCCCTCCCTCCTCCCCATCCCTCCACCTCCCCCCATTCCCCCTCCTCCTCCTCCTCCTCCCCCCCCTCCTCCTCCTCCTCCTCCTCCTCCTCCCCATTCTTCCTCCACCTCCTCCCATTCCCTCCTCCTCCTCCTCCTCCTCCTCCTCCTCCTCCTCCCCCCCATTCTTCCTCCACCTCCTCCCATTCCCCCTCCTCCTTCCTGCTTTTATTTGCTGTTCCTGCAGCACTTGATGCCGCTGTTTCTGGTGGCAGTTTCTTGTTCCTTCTGGCTGCTTTTATTTGCTGGTGGTTCCTGCTTTTATTTGCTGCTTCTGAAAGTATTTCTCTCTCATGTCCTTTGGCTGTTGTTCCTGCTGTGTCTACTGCTGCTACTACTTCTGCTATTACCTACTGCTCCTGCTAAGACCACTGCTATTTCTGCTGCAATTACCGCTTCTGCTAACCCCTCCTCCTCCTCTGTTGTACCTACTGCATCTGCTTCTGCTAGCCATGTTTCTCATGCACTGTGGCTGCTGTTTCTGCTGCTGCTGTTACTGCTGTTAATGAAAACTCAGGTCTGTCCATGCTTTACATGCTGTTGAGAGCCGTCTCATATGCCCTTTGTTGAGTCTGCTGTTTTTACGAAGACCACTTCTCCTGCTGTTTCTTCAGCATTTATTGCTGCTGTCACTGTTTCTTGAGGCCTTCTGGTTGCTGTTCCTGCAGCCTTTTTTGCTGCTGTCACTCTTTCTTGAGACTTTCTGGTTGCTGTTCCTGCAGCATTTATTGTTGCAGTCACTGTTTCTTATGCATTATGATTGCTGTTCCCGCAGCATTTATTGCTACTGTCACTGAATCTTGAGGCCTTCTGATTGCTGTTCCTGCAGCATTTATTACTGCTGTCACTGTTTCTTATGCCTTTTGATTGCTAATCCTGCAGCATTTATTGCTGCTGTCACCTTTTCTTGTGCCTTATGATTTTTATTCTTGCAGCATTTATTAATGCTGTCACTGTTTCTTATGCTTTTTGATTGCTGTTCCGGCAGCATTTATTGCTGTTGCTGTGTTAGCTGTTGTGTGCCCGTTTTGCCTAATTGTTGGTCAGTATGATTCAGTTCAAATGAAGTTCTTAGATCTGACCGACAAATGTCTATCAGAACATGTCAGATTTCTGTAGTGAACAGAAGAAATTTCTGCAACTTTTGTAGGAATTACGAGAAGCCCTTCAAAGTAAAGTAATTATGGTTACATTTAAAATTATTGTGTTCGTCTATGAAAACTTATTGCAATCAAAAAGTAATTCTGGTTGCATTTAAGATGATTGTGTTCGTCTATGAAAACTTACTGCAACTAAAAGGTAAATTTAGTTACATTGAAAAGAATTGTTTTTGTGTTTTCCAAAGTTGTTCTTTATCCAAGTCTTTAGTTTCCTGCTTTTGGATTCTTGGGGAGAACAGAGACGTGATAGAAAAAAGGAGAGATAGAGTAAATATGATGATAGGGGAATTATGATAATATATATAATCATAGTTACATGCTTCGTCTATGCTTGTCATGGTGGATAACTTTGAACTCATTATGGAAATTATCTTCGTGAATGCGTCACGCATTAACGCAAACGTACTCGTATCTGTTTACATTAACACGAGTATTTGTGGGCGTGTATCTTTTTGCATAACTGTCGTCAAAAGGAAATGACTGTATGTTATAAGATTAAACATATCATTTCGTTCCATTTGCATTGACCCCTCGTCAGCAAGCGATAATAATCATCTCCTCCCCTCCATGTCGTAATGTTATTGAAATAATAACATTCTCTAAGGGCGCATCAGCGTCCATCTCTGAATGTTCATTATTTTTTGTCATTATTTTTTCATGATGGCGTGCTGCCGTATTCCGCGCTTTTCCGAGAAATCCTGAGTAATCCTAATGGCAGATGTAATCCCTTCTCCCCCCTCCCACCCCCCAACTGCCTGATACGCTGATTGGCCGAATGTGATCCAAGAGATTTCTCGTGATTAGTTGTCATGATTTTGGGCCAATCCTTCATTTACGGTTGATCTCATCTTCATCTTCTTGTAAATACGAAAAAAGAAATAAATCAGCCATTTCTTCACGAAGGTACATTACGGAGACGTGAAATATGTCATTAAGGTAGAGGTTGTATCTCTCTCTCTCTCTCTCTCTCTCTCTCTCTTTTAGGGACCTTCTGACTGACTGACAGCAAGACCATTTAAGGAATAGTACTCTTCTTCTTCTTCTTCTTCTTCTTCTTCTTCTTCTTCTTCCTGTATCTCTTTCCACCCTTCTTCCTTCCCCATCTCTCTCTCTCTCTCTCTCTCTCTCTCTCTCTCTCTCTCTCTCTCTCTCTCTCTCTCTCTCTCTCTCTCTCCCCATTTTAGGGGCCCTCTGACTTACTGACAGCAGGATCATTTAAGGAATATAACTATCTCCCTCCTCCTCCTCCTCCTCCTCCTCCTCCTCCTCCTCCTCCTGTCTCTCTTTCCCACCCTTGTTCCCCCATCTCTCTCTCTCTCTCTCTCTCTCCTCTCTCTCTCTCTCTCTCTCTCTCTCTCCTTTAGGGACCTTCTGACTGACTGACAGCAGGATCCTGTAAAGAATATAACTATCTTCTTCTTCTTCTTCTTCTTTTTCCTCCTGTCTCTGTCCCCTTCCCCCTTCCTTCTCCCCCAACTTCCCTCTCCCCTTCCCCCACCTCTCCCAGGACCGCTGAAGGATCTAATTGAATCCCCTCGAGAGTAAATGGGACGAAGGAAGGGGAAACTTACTCTATCAGAAGACGCCATTGGCGAGGGGAAATTGGCACCAATTCTTTACTTTTATCCTTTTTAGTTTTCTGTAAAAGAAAACTATTGTGCCGGCTTTGTCTGTACGTCCGCACTTTTTGCTGTCTACTTTTTCTGTCCGAACTTTTTTCTGTCCGTACTTTTTCTGTCCGTACTTTTCTGTCCGCACTTTTTTCTGTCCGCACTTTTTCTGTCCGCACTTTTTCCGCCTGCACTTTTCAATGTCCGCACTTTTTCTGTCCGCACTTTTTCCGCCTGCACTTTTCAATGTCCGCACTTTTTCCGCCTGCACTTTTCAATGTCCGCACTTTTTCTGTCCGCACTTTTTCTGTCGGCCCTCAGATCTTAAAACCTCTAGCCTCCTCAGTAGTTTTTATTTTATTTAAGGTTAAAGTTAGCCATGACCGTGTTTCGGATATGATTTCGGTGGCGTTTATTATACGCTGTGCAGAAAACTCGATTGCGACGAAGGAACTTGGGCGCATTTTTTGCATGGTACTTTTATCATCTTTTTTTCTTTGTCTTCGACTGCCGTCAAAGGGATTAGTATTAATTACCGTCTTTAATTGGCTTTTAAAATGCCGTCTGCTACGTCATGATTTCACACCCCCCAAACCCCACACCCCACCCTCCCTTTCTCGTCAGCTGAATTCCTGATGGCGGATTATATTTGCTCGCGGATTTTTTTTTTTTTTTTGCAATGTCAAGAGCCTTCTTTTCTCTTCCCTAATTTTTTTTGCGTTTTAACATACATTAATATGTGTGTATATATATATATATATATATATATATATATATATATATATATATATATATATATCGTAAATATTATTAAATATATAATTATTCATTATTGTATTTCACTTCATCTTGGGAATAACTCACACCCAGGGGAATTGAAACTGATAAGTTTATCGGCCTGGGCAGGACTCGAACCTGGGTCTTGGATTTATATACAGAGATAGACAGACCACTCCATTCGAATATATATATATATATATATATATATATATATATATATATATATATATATATATATATATATATATATATATATATATATATATATATATATTATGTCCTCACTGAAAGTACTTACTTCTCCCACACTCATGCTTTCCTCCTCCTCCTCCTCCTCCTCCTCCTCCTCCTCCTCCTCCTCCTCCTCCTCCTCCTCCTCCTCCTCCTCCCCCAAGCTCCACCAAGATTATGTTTCCTTGTTTATGACTGTGGCATTTTGATGGCTGGGGTCACGCAAGCGAAGGTCATCTGTGGTCACGCGCTCTTTTTATTGTCTTTCTCATTTCTCTTCTGTTTTACTCTACTTTTTTTATTTATTTTGTCTGTCTTTATTCCATTGTATTGTCTGTCTTCTTCCTTTATCTTTGTCTCAGTGGTTTGGAAATCCAAGAATATTTTCTCGCTTTTATTGTTTCCATTTTCTGGTTTTTAGAATTTTTCTTTTCCCGTATGTATGAAAATTCTTTGATTTACACAGAAGATATTTGTAGGCCTTTCCTCCCGAAGAGAGAGAGAGAGAGAGAGAGAGAGAGAGAGAGAGATGAAGCGAAAAGAAAGGAATAATTAAAGAATGGCAAAAAGACGGAATGAGAGAGAGAGAGAGAGAGAGAGAGGCGGGGAGAAATTGATATATGAAACAAATAGAAAGGAATAATTAAAAAAAGCTGTCCAAAAGACTGAGAGAGAGAGAGAGAGAGAGAGAGAGAGAGAGAGAGAGAGAGAGAGAGAGAGAGAGAATGTCAGTGAATCAAAAAGAAAAGGAATAATTAAAGAATAACTGTCCAAGATACTAAGAGAGAGAGAGAGAGAGAGAGAGAGAGAGAGAGAGAGAGAGAGAGAGAGAGAAAAGCATATCTGTGAAACGAAAAGAAAAGAAATAGTTAAAATAAAACTGGCAGTGAGAGAGAGAGAGAGAGAGAGAGAGAGAGAGAGAGAGAGAGCGAAACATTTTTTACACTTTGCGTATTTACGACCTAATGGCCGCTTAAGTGATGAAAAAGCCATTAAAAATGTTGCTACAGTAATTGTTTTACTATTTTGGCAAAAATTAACTTTTGTGAAATATTAAACTAGTTCAGCTTGGTGCCCGTGGGGCTTTCGAGGTAGTAATTTTTGTGTTTTTATTGTGGTTTTATCTCTTTAGTGATTTTCATTCGTTTGATGTATATGTGTGTTGAGATATTTCTTTTCTTTTCGTTTCACAGATATGCTTCTCCTGGCCCCCCTCTCTCTCTCTCTCTCTCTCTCTCTCTCTCTCTCTCTCTCTCTCTCTTCCTCTTTTTGCTCTTTAATTATTCATTTTCTCATTCTCTCTCTTTTTCTCCAGTTATTCTTTAATTATTCATTTTTTGCCAGTTATTCTTTAATTATTCCTCTTCTCTTGTCTCTCTCTCTCTCTCTCTCTCTCTCTCTCTCTCTCTCTCTCTCTCTCTCTCTCTCTCTCTCTCATTCCGTCTTTTTGCCAGTTATTCTTTAATTATTCCTTTTCTATTTGTTTCATCTCTCTCTCTCTCTCTCTCTCTCTCTCTCTCTCTCTCTCTCTCTCTCTCTCTCTCTCTCTCTCTCTCTCTCTCTCTCTAGGAGGAAAGGTCTACAAATATCTCTGTACAAATGAAAGCAGTTTTAACATATAATATACATATATATATATATATATATATATATATATATATATATATATATATATATATATATATATATATATATATATATATATATATATATATAATTATATATATACAAATATATATATATATATATATACATATATATGTATATATATATATATATATATATATACATACATACATACATACATACAGTATATATAAAACGTTAACATTAATAATATTGACACCAAGTTAGACAAAAATTTACAAACACGTCGAGTGAATCTCTCTCTTGAATGCATACGTAATACCCACGTTCATTACGACCATTAAAAGCTTTATTACACAATACCTGACTCAGCCCTCCAGGTAAGCACAATTTGCAAAAGCTAATTAACCCCAACAGGTATTAGGGGCAGCCACCTTTACATAAAATCTTTTATCTCTTATCTCAAACTCGTTATTAACGCCTTACTTTGTCGACCTGCTAAGAGTAAATACATTTAGCTAACAGGAGAGAGAGAGAGAGAGAGAGAGAGAGAGAGAGAGAGAGAGAGAGAGAGAGAGAGAGAGAGAGGTTTTTACGAAGGAATGTAAGGGAGCAAGTGTCATGTATTATTGACGTTAAGCCTTTTTCTGCATTACGAGAGAGAGAGAGAGAGAGAGAGAGAGAGAGAGAGAGAGAGAGAGAGAGAGAGAGAGAGAGAGAGAGAGAGAGATTTTTAAAACAAAGGTGTGGGTGCAAATGTCATATACAAATAACATTAAACCTGTTATTACTGTACGAAGAGAGAGAGAGAGAGAGAGATTTTTACAAAGGAATGTAAGAAGTGTCATATACTATTGACGTTAAACCTGTTTCTACATTACGAAGAGAGAGAGAGAGAGAGAGAGAGAGAGAGAGAGAGAGAGAGAGAGAGAGAGAGAGATTTAAAAAAGAAAAGTATGGAAGCATATGTCATATATATATACAATATAACATTCAACATGTTATTACTATAAGAAGAGAGAGAGAGAGAGATTTATAAAGAAAAGTCAACCAAAATTTATCCACTATTGTCGTCTTGAAAACTATTATTTTATTTATTTACCTAAAATATAGCGAAATAAAGTGATGACGTCTGCTCCTATATCGTTATAATGTCATTTCAATACGCCAGTCATGCGGTGTAAGATATTGATCGGGGCTGCCGATAGGGACGGTTTTCACGTAGGATGTATAACGATTTTCGACCATGGCGACAGTTTCGCCTCAGTCGATTTGTAATTTCATGTTTGCCGTGAATTCTCAGTTTCTTTGCTCTCTCTCTCTCTCTCTCTCTCTCTCTCTCTCTCTCTCTCTCTCTCTCTCTCTGAGTCTTATTTTTGGGAGAAAGGATTTTATGGGAAATTCTTCCATTCAGATAAATAACGTAAAGGAATGTGTCGGTAGAATTAGCTCTCTCTCTCTCTCTCTCTCTCTCTCTCTCTCTCTCTCTCTCTCTCTCTCAATACTGCTTTTGGGAGAAAATCCTTTATCAAATAATGTTTCCATTTTGATAATTTACATAAAGGAGTATTATATGCCTGTAGAACGATCTCTCTCTCTCTCTCTCTCTCTCTCTCTCTCTCTCTCTCTCTCTCTCTCTCTCTCTCTCTCTCTCTCTCAATTTGTTTTGAGAATTCTGTTTTTGGGAGAAAATCCTTTAAACTCTCAAACAATGTTTCCATTTTGATAATTTACAGAAAAGATTAATGTATGCCTGTAAAAAATCTCTCTCTCTCTCTCTCTCTCTCTCTCTCTCTCTCTCTCTCTCTCTCTCTCTCTCTCTCTCTCACTATCTTTGACGATCCTACCCACCTCTAGCGGAGTTATCCTGCCTCACGTATAGTTATCAGATAACCAGGACAATTCGAATATTTCTCGTGCGAATATTCATTACATTACGATATCCGCCACCAAGGTGGTAATGGAATGTTATGCTGATGCTGGGTAATTGGTGCACGTATGCACGGGCGTCTCGCAGGCGATCGTACATTTAAGCACGCGTGCGGTTTGGGGAAAACTTTAATTTGCACGACACTGTGTGTGTGTGTGTGTGTGTGTATACTTTAGTTTTCGTGCTTTGGACATTACGTTAAGCTGTGTGCTACAGCAGTTTTGTGTGTGTATATATACATAAGTTACGTGCGCTGCTTGTACGTAGCAAATCACTCGTCTACATTACGTGTGTACATGCTTACATTCACACACACATACATACATACATACATACATACATATATAATATATATATATATTTATATATTAATAAATATAAATGTATATATATATATATATATATATATATTATAAATAAATAAATATATATATATATATATATATATATATATATATATATATATATATATATATATATATATATATATATATATCATTTGTTTAATCATTTGTTTGACATCTCAAATACTCATAACTCATACGATGCAGGTATCAAAAAAAAATACAACAAAACGTGACAGGTAGACACGACGAATCTGCCACGAATCGATTATTGTTTGTATATATCACCTGGCGATCCATACTCGCCACATACCCCCACACCGCCTCGAGCTGTGTGGGGGACTGCTGTGGGGGGGGGGGTGGGGGGGCTGTTAGCGTGAGTTTTGAATTTCAGCGCCTTTATGATACTCTTCAAATTGCTACCTGGGCAACACTTTATAGCGTGGTGTGTGTATCAGGAAAAATAAAAAAAAGAGAGAGAGAGAGAAAAAAAAGAATTAAGTTGTTTCTGTCACGCGAACGAGAACCTGACGTGACCTCTTGGAAAGTGAGTTTATTGTGATAATTGTTTTTTATTATTTTTTTTTTTAATTTCTTCCTCTCCACGCTATGTTAATTAGTTAATTATGTTTTTGGTAATGTCGTGGCTGCTTGCGGATATGTTTTGTGTAATTAGTTTGATGAGGTTTGTTCATTGTTTATTGTATATTGTATTATTCATTCATTAACCGTCTTATGCTTCGTATAGCCTTGTTCCAAATCACTTATATGATTATAAAAAGTTAGTTAATTTTACGTGTGATACTTTTTACTATCATGTTTCTGTTTAATTTTATTCGTCCACGCTTCTAGGTAATGATATTTGCTTTCTTAATGACATGCCAGTTATCCGTTTTTTTTATTTATTATTATTATTATTATTATTATTATTATTATTATTATTATTATTATTATTCGTGCCACCCAGTTCCAAATCACGCATCTAAACTTGAAAAATCACTTACTTTTATTATCATATTTTTATTAAATTTTATTCATGAAGGCTTTTAAGTAATGATGTTTCCTTTCTTAAAGATTTGACAGTTATTTGTTTTTTTCCAGTCACTATTATTATTATTATTATTATTATTATTATTATTATTATTATTATTATTATTATTATTATTATTAAATCCATTTATGTAAAGTACTGTATTTACAAATAAAATAAATTCCAGGAGCTTTCGAGAGCCTGCTCAGCTCCCATTTTCTAGCTGAAGAAGGGAGCTGAGCAGGCTCTCAAAGCTCCTGAATTTATTTTATTTGTAAATACAGTACTTACATAAATGTGGATTTTGTATTTTATAAACATATTCACGGGATTGGGAAGAAGATTTGCATTATTATTATTATTATTATTATTATTATTATTATTATTATTATTATTATTATTATTATTATTATTATTATTATTATTCAGGAGACGAACCCTATTCACATGCTTCCAAAGAATATTATGGTTTTCATTTGAAAGAAATTACAGAAAGAAGAGATCAATTATCAGAAAAGGAAAAATAGATTAACAAAGTAATAAATAAATAAATAAATAAATAAAAATGTAAATATTCATGTACATTGTTTTTTTTTCTTTCACAACCGTTTCATCGTCGCTAATTATTGCTGTGTCTGTATTCATTCATGTATTTATTCATTTGTTTATTTACCCTTTCATTGTCGCTAATTTTTTGTTGCATTTTTATTTAGTTATTTATCTATTTCTTATTTATTTCTTCCTTCTTCCCTTTGTTATTCGTAATCTGATTAAATGGATTATATTACTTCGTGATTTCCCAACACGATTTAGTTCAAACTTTTAAATACTATATAAAATATATTAATTTGTATACGGATACTGAGATTCGGTATTTGACCGATATTGTTCACCGCGATCAAGGTGGCATGTTTGTGTGTGTGTGTGTTTGTGAATGTGTTTGCATGCATATATTCTCTTTATGAAAGTGTTTTAAAATTAGTTTGTTTTACGTTTGGAAATCACATCGACATATTTAAAGAAAAAATGCTTATGATAAAGAGGCATATATAGTTTGGAGAGAGAGAGAGAGAGAGAGAGAGAGAGAGAGAACACTCAACACGAACTTGATGAATTTTGAAAAAGAGAGTTAGACAGAACTTTTAAGGTTTTTGAAAAATGATGTTAGACAGTGTTTTAATATTTCAAAGACATGATAAGAGAGAGAGAGAGCTCTTAGCATGAACTTGGTAAATTTTTTTATACAATCAATTCGACAAAGAGTCTTAATATTTAATGGACATATATAATATGTTTGGGTGTGTTTGTGAGAGAGAGAGAGAGAGAGAGAGAGAGAGAGAGAGAGAGAGAGAGAGAGAGAGAACACTCAATATGAATTTTTTTTATACAATAAGTTCGACACAGAGTATTGATATTTAAGGGACATATAGAATATGTGTGTGTGTGAGAGAGAGAGAGAGCGAGAGAGAGAGAGAGAGATTAAAGCTATCTCAGCTCATAATATACCCGTATTTTTGCGCCTAGCACGAGTAAGTAAATTGAATGTCAACAGAATCCCATATTCTCGAATACCGTATTTGTCTTCTCAAAGAAAACCAAATGAATTTGATTGCCTACTTAAAAAAAAAAAAAAAAGTTCAATATCAGTTCCATTAAATTTGTTGTCACTTCGAAATATGAATGGGAATTCTAGTTCAGGGCATTGTGGGAAATTAGGTTTTAAGATTACATTCGTAAAATGGTACAGAATCACTCTCACGAAATTGGTTAGATTAGCGTATGGGTCCCAGGGGGGCATTTTAGTTTTATAAGTATGGTACGCCCCCAAAATGCGTAATCTTCTCTCTCTCTCTCTCTCTCTCTCTCTCTCTCTCTCTCTCTCTCTCTCTCTCTCTCTCTCACATATTATATATGCCCTTTAAATATCGATATACCCTTTGTCGAATTGATTGTATAAAAAAATTTACAAAGTTCATATTGAGTGTTCTCTCTCTCTCTCTCTCTCTCTCTCTCTCTCTCTCTCTCTCTCTCTCACACACACACACACACACACACACACACACACATACATATACACACACACACAATATCTTTGAAATATTAAAAAACATTGTCTAACTGTTTATATAAAAATTTATCAAGTAAACATTTCTCTCTCTCTCTCTCTCTCTCTCTCTCTCTCTCTCTCTCTCTCTCTCTCTCTCTCTCTCTCTCTCTCTCTCTCTCACACAATATGCATGAAATATTAAAACACTTTGTCTAACTGATTATATCAAAATTTAGAAAGTTTATATTGAGCATCTCTCTCTCTCTCTCTCTCTCTCTCTCTCTCTCTCTCTCTCTCTCTCTCTCTCTCTCTCTCCCCTTCTGGAAGCGATAGGCCTATGTGCCTTTTTTTTTATAATCCCTCGTTAGGCCTATGATAAAGGCTTTACGTTTCCAATTCAACGCCTCCGTGTTCCACAGGCCCCTAATATCTATTGTTGTGGGTGACATATAATTCTTTTTATTAATTTCATCTGGGATGTTTGATAGGATTGTTCCCTTTGGCGTTGCTGAGATGGCTGCTGTTGTTATTATTATTATCATCATTATTATTATTATTATGCTTGAGAATTCTTATAATACAGGAGACATTTTTCTGTCATTATTATTATTATTATTATTATTATTATTATTATTATTATTATTATTATTATTATTATTATTATTTCTAAAAATATATTTATTATCTCTTAAAAGCCTACCCAAAGAACTACTGACAGCCCAGTTTTCCAACTCTCTCTCTCTCTCTCTCTCTCTCTCTCTCTCTCTCTCTCTCTCTCTCTCTCTCTCTCTCTCTCTCTGGAAATCTGCAATTCATCAATGATTATTGGACCACCAAGAGAATCCAACACTCTTGGACAGGATGATTGACAAAGGAGTTGAATGGGTCTGATACAAGCTCTCTTTAGTTTGTGATTTTTTTTATTTTGTGTTTTGTTGTAACATTCTCTCTCTCTCTCTCTCTCTCTCTCTCTCTCTCTCTCTCTCTCTCTCTCTCTCTCTCTCTCTCTGTATGTATATATATATATATATATATATATATATATATATATATATATATATATATATATATATATATATATATATATATATATATATATTTATATAAATTTATATGTATGTTTATATAAATTTTATATATTTATGCATATACATATATATATATATATATATATATATATATATATATATATATATATATATATATATATTATATATAATGGAAGAAATAAACCTTCTATAAAAAGATAATTTTGCGATTATTGAGAAGTAACGTCACTTTTTATCTCTAATATTTATTTATTTATTTATTTATTTATCATACATTTATTTACTTATTTATTTATTTTAGTAAAGCAGTAGAGATATTTAAGGAATTAACCGTTGAATGACTCGCCGTCAAACTGAAGTCAAGTCATTTTCTAAATTTTTTTTTTTGGGGGCCGGTTAGGGCCGGCCATCGGATTTTTTTAAGGAGTGAGGGGGCGGCCAGCCACAACAGGACCACAACGATGCATCTTTAATTGGAAGATTGCATCGGTTAATTTTAAACCCGACTTACTTTGGGGAGGCATCGGGGTGTGTGCGATGAGCGGAGATGCAGCATCCGACTGGAGGTTCCAGTTGAAGACGAGATTTTTGTATTTTTTTTTTTTTAGTTTTTTTTTTTTTTTATTTAACCTGTTCTTGGACAGGTTCATTATCTTCCTCAAGTCACTTCTTGTTGACGAGTCTTCTTCCTCTTCCTCCTCTTCTTCTTTTACTCTTTCTCTTCATCTTCCTCCTCCTCTTTCTCTTCATCTTCCTCCTCCTCTTTCTCTTCATCTTCCTCCTCCTCTTTCTCTTCATCCTTCTCATCTTACCTTTTCGTCTTCCTCCTCCTCCTCTTCTTTTACTATTTCTCTTCCTCTTCCTCCTCCTCTTCCTGTTCATCCTACTCCTGTTCTTCCTCCTCCTCCTGTTCTTCTTCCTCCTCCTCCTCCTCTTCCTTTACTCTTTCTCTTCCTCCTCCTCCTCCTCCTCCTCCTTTACTCTTTCTCTTCTTCTTCTTCTTCTTCTTCTTCTTCTTCTTCTTCTTCTTCTTCTTCTTCTTCTTCTTCTCCTCCTCTTACTCCTCTTCTTTTGCTCTTTTTCTTCATCTTCCTCCTCCTCCTTCCCCTCCTCTTCTTCTTCTTCTTCTTCTTCTATCTGCTCCTCCTCCTCCTCCTCCTCCTCCTCCTCAATTTCCCACCCCCTCTCCCTCCTCCTTCCTCGAATGGCCCCTTCCCCCCCGAACCACACCGGGAACTTTGTCCTTAATCCCAGTCTCGCTCGATCATCATAGATCGAGGCTAATTTGCAATTTTTCACAATCAGATCCCATCTTTTGGAATCGTCTGTCTCGGTGGTATGCACCTGAAGCGTTCGACTCTCTCTCTCTCTCTCTCTCTCTCTCTCTCTCTCTCTCTCTCTCTCTCTCTCTCTCTCTCTCTCTCCCGGAATAATCAACTGTTCTGTTAATGATTTGTTTTAATTTGCTTACTTCCTTTTTTACTGTAAACGAGTCCTCTCTCTCTCTCTCTCTCTCTCTCTCTCTCTCGGTTAATCAACTTTGCTCTGTTAATCATTTGCTTTAATTTGCTTACTTCCTTTTTTTACTGTAAACGAGTTCTCTCTCTCTCTCTCTCTCTCTCTCTCTCTCTCTCTCTCTCTCTCTCTCTCTCTCTCTCTCTCTCTCTCTCTCTCTCTCTCTCTCTCCCAAATAATCAGCTTTGCTTCCGTAATCGCTTGTTTTGTTTTTTCCATTTTTTACTGTAAGCAAGTTTCTCTCTCTCTCTCTCTCTCTCTCTCTCTCTCTCTCTATCTCTCTCTCAAATAATCAACTTTGCTTCGGTAATCGCTTGTTTTGTTTGTTCCCATTTTTTACTGTAAGCAAGTTTCTCTCTCTTCTCTCTCTCTCTCTCTCTCTCTCTCTCTCTCTCTCTCTCTCTCTCTCAGTGCATATAGGTTACGTAAGAAGAAGCATCGGAAACGGGTCTTGGAGAGAAGCGGTCTAGTTTATTGAATGCACCTAAATGGATATTTATTTTAATGACAGAGAATACTAATGAAGTCATTCTTCCAATTATAGCTGTAGACTTTGATTCTGATGTTTCTTGACAGTTGGACTTTCGTTCCCTGTGAGTAGCCATTATGTCTTCGAGTCTTCTTGTAGGTAGTTTGATTATATCTTCATTTATATATATATATATATATATATATATATATATATATATATATATATATATATATGTTATAGTTAGTCTTCAATTTATATATATATATATATATATATATATATATATATATATATATATATATATATATATATAATATATATGAATAAGTTTGATAAAACTTATAATTGTTGTCTATACAACTCCAGCCTTCTACATGCACTTATTTTACTGTTATTGTACGTCATACTTTAATAATAATAATAATAATAATAATAATAATAATAATAATAATAATAATAATAATAATAATAATAATAATAATAATAATAATAATGCATCGATTACTATACCTCTTCGTCATCAGAGCATTCTCCCAACAAAATCAACGCCTTGAATCTAAACTCGAATTATACGCGTTCAGTACGAGAACAAAACATAAATACGTAAATATATAAATATATAAACCGCGTGTGTACCGGCGCTGCCCAAACTCGACTGTCGTCGAAGTGTGATTGGATGAGCTCGTTGAGCAGGCATTGATTGATAGATGCGTCTGGGCTGCTCTTGCTGCTGTTGCCGTGGGAGTGGGGAGGGGGGGAGTGGGGGAGGGGAAGGGGAGGTAGGGAAGGGAAAGAGGGGGGAAGAGGAGGGGTGGGAGGGGGAAGAGGTAGGGAAGGGAATAGGTAGAGGGGGAGGGAAAAGGTAGGGGAGGGTGAGGTAGTAGGGAATAGGTAGGGGACGGGGAGGGGGAAAAGGTAGGGGAAGGGGTGAGAGTAGGGAGAAGAGGTAGGGAAGGGGAATAGGTAGGGGAAGGGGTGAGAGTAGGGGAAGAGGTAGGAGGGAAGGGAATAGGTAGGGGAAGGTGGAGGGGGAAAAAAGGTAGGGGAAGGGGAGATGTAGGAAGGGGAGGGTGAGATTAAAGAGGATTAGGGAAGGAGAGGGATGAATGGTAGGGGGAGGGGAGGGGTAAGAGGTAAAAGGGAGGAAAGGGGTGATAGTGAGAGGTGTGGGAAGGGGATAGAGGTATGGGAAGGAGGGGGTAGGGGAGGGTGAGAGGTAGGGGAGGTGGAAGTTGTTAATAGGTAGGGGGAAGGGAAGGGAGGGGAGGGGGAGAGGGATAGTCTGGAAGCAATAAGAATGTTGTTGGTCAATTTTTTGCTCTCTGCTAATGCGTATGTGACGTTTGTGTTCGATCTTGTCTGTGTTTGTGGCCCGTGTGTTTCTGTGGGTTTGCGTGTTCTTGTTTTGTATGTATGTTTGTTTATGTGGTTTGTGCATTCGTTTTAAGATTTAGTGTGTTTGTGTGTACGAGACGTATTAATTTGCAGCTGGTGTAGTATTTATTTTTTTGTGTGTTTGTGCGTATATATGCGTTATCTCCTGTTTGTACATATGCGTCATACATGTGTATATATGTGTGTATATGTATATATATTTATGTAATATATATGTGTGTATATATATATATATATATATATATATATATATATATATATATATATATATGCACACACACATACATGTAAAAGTGCTTAACAATAAATGTATACGGTTTATATATATACATATACATGTAAAAGGCTTAGCAATATATGTATACGACAGCGAACTATTGACTGAAAAGCTTGTTTTCTCAAACAATGGATCAGCGAGACCCACTGACTCGTATCTTTGGCGTTTTCTTATCGATTTATCCAAGTGAATGATAATGATTAAAGATGAAGTTATGCAAGACTTAAAAATGAATTGTATAGATGCGATTCTCTCTCTCTCTCTCTCTCTCTCTCTCTCTCTCTCTCTCTCTCTCTCTCTCTCTGCTTGAAAAAACCACGTGTCTATATTTATTTCTTCCCTTTTTGTGCGGGCGCAGTTTCTCTCTCTCTCTCTCTCTCTCTCTCTCTCTCTCTCTCTCTCTCTCTCTCTCTCTCTCTCTACTTATAAAAGACCTAAAAATGAAAATGAATGAAAGAAAAACCACGTGTCTATATTTTTTATTCTCTCTCTCTCTCTCTCTCTCTCTCTCTCTCTCTCTCTCTCTCTTTACCTATAAAAGACCTAAAAATGATTTGAAGAAAAACCACGTGTCTCTATTTTTTTATTTTTTCCTCTCTCTCTCTCTCTCTCTCTCTCTCTCTCTCTCTCTCTCTCTCTCTCTCTCTCTCTCTCGTTAAGCGCTCAGATATCGGCCCCTTTGTGCCAACGAGGGAAACAGATATTCCTGTGGACGATATAACGCCTCTTTTTCATTACCATAATGGACGGGCGTTTTCACACACTTTTTTTTAATAATAGATCTCAGATCAAATTTGACGATAAGTGTTTTCTTTTTCTTTTTTTTTTTGTTTTACCTGGGGGTTATTCATCACTTTTATCCGTCTCTCTCTCTCTCTCTCTCTCTCTCTCTCTCTCTCTCTCTCTCTCTCTCTCTCTCTCTCTCTCTCTCTCTCTCTCTAAGGGCCTTTATATTCACATCATCGCATCTGGTGGCGTGTTCCAAAAACGCTGATCAAGGGATAGATGAATGAATAGGCCTTTTTGATTTCGTGTAAGCCTCAGCACTATGTGTTCTCTCTCTCTCTCTCTCTCTCTCTCTCTCTCTCTCTCTCTCTCTCTCTCTCTCACATTATTCGTTTTTATTTTCCTCAGTCAATATATTTTGTTAGTATCTTCTCTCTCTCTCTCTCTCTCTCTCTCTCTCTCTCTCTCTCTATATAATATATATATATATATATATATATATATATATATATATATATATATATATATATATATATATATATATATATATAATAATTGAAATGAATACAAGGGCTTGTTTCGTAGAAATAAATTTCTGACTCACATTGGGATCGGAAACCGCCCCCCCCCCCCTGTCTTTCAAGTGAGAGTCCAGGGCGTTAGCAATTCATCCCGCACAGGTATGACGCCTTGGACTCTCATTTGTTAAGACCAGGGGGTTCAGTCCCGATGTGAGTCAGAAATATATATATATATTTATATATATATATATATATATATATATATATATATATATATATATATATATATAT
>NC_089753.1:26783912-26796412 GCF_040412425.1 Macrobrachium rosenbergii | reverse complement strand
TATATATATATATATATATATATATATATATATATATATATATATATATATATATATATATATATATATATATATATATATATAAACAGTATATATATCACACATTACCACAGGTGAAAAATGAGAGGTTTCGACTTTCGACTTCGTCAATGGCTTGCAAATAAAGTCGAAACCGGTCAGGACCTACACCCGTCTTTTATTTTTCACCCCGTGGTAATGTGTGATAAATGAATCACGTACAAAAGTGATTATAATCATCATATATACATATATACATATATATTTATATATAGATTTATATATATTTATATATATATATATATTTATATATATAATTTATTTCTTTCATTGTTCATTGTATTTTTGTTCTATACTATTCCCTTTATTTCTTTGATTGTTCATTGTATTTTTATAATTGTGCCAATATTTCCTTTGGTTGTAATTTTTGAATATGTATAGGTGTTTGGTTGTAATTGTGTGGGAATATGTATAGGTATTTGGTTGTAATTGTGTGGGAATATGTACTGTACAGGTATTCACATCTCTGTATTAATGTCGCTGGAAAAATATGTGTATCTTTTTCTCCCTTGTGAATTGTTTCTCAGCAAAGTGCGTGTTTGTAGCGCCATTGACCATACACCTTGCGACGCCAAGCATGTGATATTAATTTACTAACCTTTTGTAATATACTAGCCTGACTATCGTCACTTCAGTAATAGTATTGGGAGATTTCTTTGTAAGGATTTAGATGTCTTGCAGAACTAATAGAGAGAGAGAGAGAGAGAGAGAGAGAGAGAGAGAGAGAGAGAGAGAGAGGAGGAAAAATAGCTTGAAGGAATTTCGCCTCTTCATATATGATTTTTTCTTTGTAAGGGTTCAGATGTTTTGCGAAAGTTGTGTGTGATAGAGAGAGAGAGAGAGAGAACGAAAATAATCATGAAGAAATTTCACCAATTTACTTCATTTATTTTTAATTCTCAAGCGGTTCAGATTTTCGCAGAACCACACACACAGAGAGAGAGAGAGAGAGAGAGAGAGAGAGAGAGAGAAAGAAAAAATAGCTTGAAGTAATTTCACCTATTCATATGATTTTTTCCATGTAAGGGTTCAGATGTTTTGCAAAAGTTTGAGAGAGAGAGAGAGAGAGAGAGAGAGAGAGAGAGAGAGAGAGAGAGAGAGAGAGAGACCATGGTAACGAGATTTGATTTTTTACTGCAATTCACTCAACAGCTTTAGACACAAGAGGGTATAGATATAGATCCTTGTTCTCGTGAATGTATTGTTTTTTTTTTTTTTTAAGTTTTTCGACCTCCGCCTTCTTTTCCTCCTCCTCCTGTTCCTTCTTTTCCTCCTCTTCCTGTTCCTTCTTTTCCTCTTCCTCCTGTTCTTTCTTTTCCTCCTCCTCCTGTTCCTTCTTTTCCTCCTCTTCCTGTTCCTTCTTTTCCTCTTCCTCCTGTTCTTTCTTTTCCTCCTCCTCCCCCTCCTTCTTTTCCTCCTCTTCCTGTTCCTTCTTTTCCTCTTCCTCCTGTTCTTTCTTTTCCTCCTTCTCCCCCTCCTTCTTTTCCTCCTCTTCCTGTTCCTTCTTTTCCTCTTCCTCCTGTTCTTTCTTTTCCTCCTCCTCCCCCTCCTTCTTTTCCTCCTCTTCCTGTTCCTTCTTTTCCTCCTCCTCCTGTTCCTTCATTTCCTCCTCCTCCTCCATCTTTTACTCTTCCTCCTCCTCCTCCTCCTCCATCTTTTACTCTTCCTCCTCCTCCTCCTCCTCCTCCTCCTCCTCCTCCATCTTTTATTCTTCCTCTTCCTCCATTTTTTCCTCCTCCTCCTCCTCCATCTTTTATTCTTCCTCTTCCTCCATTTTTTCCTCCTCCTCCTCCTCCTCCTCCTCCTCCTCCTCCTCCTCCCTCCTCCTCCTCCTCCTCCTCCTCCTCCTCCTCAAACCGCCACCAACGTTTGTTCCAGCGACGACAAAAGAAGATTTAGATGAAAGAGCGGCAGAGCTTTTGTCTCTCATGGGAATAATCGTCTCCCTTTTCATCTCGATCTCCGCTTCGATATCGCTTCTCCATCCCCCCTCCCCCCTCCTCCTCCTCCTCTTCCTCCCCCCCCCCCTCCTCCAACCAGTGCCACCTACTCGTTCTTTTCTTCCGTTCATCCTCATCTTCCTCTGTCCGTCGTATTGTTTGATAGGTTGATGTTTATTCTTGCGTCTCTTGTCTTTCTTCCTGTTGCTGTTTCCTCCTCCTCCTCCTCCTCCTCCCGTTCCTCCTCCCCCTTCCTCTTCCACTCTTATTCCCATTAGCCACTTTCTTACTTTTCTCTTCCTTTTATCTGTTTTGATCTCTTTATCACGTCTCTTAAATTCTCCTCTCTTTCTCTTATCTTATTCTCCCCTTCCTTCCCCCTACCCCTCACCCCTCCCCTTCTCTATCTCCACGATCCATTCACCATTTGGTTGTCGTCCCCCTCCTCCTCCTCCTCCTCCTCCTCCTCCTCCTCCTCCTCCTCCTCCTCCTCCTCCTCCTCCTCCTCCTCCCCTTACAAACAAACACACACCAGAAAGGTTACGCAACCACCCCGGTTATATTTCTGTATCTTGATTGACAGATGTCTCAAGACGAGAGACGAACCCGTTATTGAGGTCAAAGGTCAGGGGACTTATTTACGAAATGCATTGTGTTGTTCTTTTTTTTTTTCGTCAAGGATTTGTGGTAGTTGAACGTTGGGTTCATTTCCCTTAGACCGCTGGCTTTGTTCTACACACTAAAAGAAATTTATGGTAATATATATTATATATAAATGATATAAATTATATATATGAATATATAATGCATATATATATACTGTATATATATATATATATATATATATATATATATAGTGGTGGGACTGTATTTTGTTATTTGTTTGGTTTAATGTTTCCACAGTTTTTTCAGTAAGTTTTACTGATGTTTTTTGTAAGGTTTGATTACAAATAAATGTACCATTTTGATTGACGTGTGTTTGGCATTTCTCTATTATTTTTGTTGTTGTCCCTGTCACATTTTAGCTCCAAGGAACTCTTCGTTGGGCGAGTGGGTAGAGCTGTGGCCTATCACTCGGTAGGCCCGAGTTCGAGTCTCCGGCCGGCTGATGAAGAGTTAGAGGAATTTATTTCTGGTGATGGAAATTCATTTCTCGCTATAATGTTGTTCGGATTCCAAATAAGCTGTAGGTCCCGTTGCTAAGTAACCAGTTGGTTCTTAGCCACGTAAAATAAGTCTAATCCTGCGGGCCAGCCCTCTCTAGAAGAGCTGTTAATCAGCTCAGTGGTCTGGTAAAACTAAGATATACTTTTTTTTCCAAGGAACTGTTTAGAGTTCAGCCTCTGAATACTTCCCGGAAAATCTTTCAGTTCGAATTCCTACTGGAATATCTTTCAGATCGAATTCCTACCGGAATATCTTTCAGATCAATTCTTACTGGAATATCTTTCAGATCGAATTCTTACTAGAATATCTGTAACATTGAATTCCCACTGGAATATCTGTCAGATCAAATACCTACTGGAATATCTTCCAGATCAAATTCATACTTGAATATCTTTCAGATCAAATTCCTACTGGAATATCTTTCACGTTGAATTCCTTCTTGAATATCTTTCACGTCGAATTCCTTCTTGAATATCTTCCAGATCGACTTCCTTCTGGAATGTCTTCCAGATCGAATTCCTACTGGAATATCTTTCAGATCGAATTCGCACTGGGATATCTTTCAGATCGAATTCCTACTGGAATATCTCTCAGATCGAATTCCTACTGGAATATCTTTCAGACCGAATTCCTACTGGAATATCTTCCAAATCGAATTCCTGCTGGAATACCTTTCCGAACCAGGTTTCCATCATTCACTTTGACCTACAGTCAGGTCAAGCTGATGTACTCGTGTAGAAAATCTTAATTTTTTGCTTTATTACAGTAATTTTAAGGTCACTTTAACCTAGAGTCAGGTTAGGCTAAAATATAGAAAATTTTGACTTTTCGCCTCATAAATTTTACCGTCACTTTGACCCAGGGTCAGGTCAAAGCTGATATATAGAAAATGTTAACTGTCTTGATTATTAATTTTAACCGAAGTGGTTAAAATTTAATAATTTTTATGTTTGTTCCCCATGTATTTTCATCTGTTTTGGTTAATAATAATAATAATAATAGTAATAATAATAATAATAATAATAATAATAACTTGCTGAAATTACTTATGAGCTACTCTTTTATATATTAGGGCTATAAAGTATACCTCAGTTTTACGTCATCAACGTATCCAGGTCTCTCTCTCTCTCTCTCTCTCTCTCTCTCTCTCTCTCTCTCTTATCTCTCTCTCCAGTTATACCCAATATAATGGGACATGTATTCTATATATATATATATATATATATATATATATATATATATATATATATATATATATATATAAATCCTTAGGAGATTAATTTCCAAAGTGAAAAGAGAAGTATTCTTTTGTCAGAGGAATCATTTGTCTAGATTTGTGTCTATTGTCGAGGATGATGAATATCTTTTATCGTCCATTACAATGAGCGATATATCTGCTGATGAGTGATGCATTGACACTCTCTCTCTCTCTCTCTCTCTCTCTCTCTCTCTCTCTCTCTCTCTCTCTCTCATAAGTCACAGAGCAGATCTCGATGTTACAAATTGTGACGCATTTGCACTCCCACGAGAGAGACCTTACAGACCTTACAGACCTTACAATTCGTTCTGGTTGCCCCAGGTCCCCTCAGTGTGAGGCACCTTGATGTCTACCAGAGAGTTGCTAACGCATCTTCCGGGTATATTTTGCATCTTCCAGTCTTGGATGGTCTGGGATGCATCTTAGATATTTGTCGAGCTTATTCTTAAACACATCTACGCTCACTCCTGTTATGTTCCTCAGATGAGCTGGTAGCGCATTGAATAGACGCTGCATTATCGATGCTGGTGCGTGGTGGATTAATGTCCTGTGTGCTTTCCTTAATTTTCCTGGTATAGTTTTTGGCACTATTAATCTACCTCTGCTTGCTCTTTTTTTGATAATTTTAGTTCCATGATGTTTTTCGGTAATTCCTTCTATCTGTTTCCATGCTTGAATTACCATGTAACGTTCTCTTCTCCTTTCAAGACTATATAAATTTAAGAATTGTAGTCTTTCCCAGTAGTCAAGGTCCTTAACTTCTTCTATTCTAGCTGTAAATGACCTTTGTACACTCTCTATTTTGTGCAATATCCTTTTGGTAGTGTGGGTACCATATTATATTGCAATATTCAAGTGGACTACGTACGTACGTTTTATAAAGCATAATCATGTGTTCAGCTTTTCTAGTTTTGAAGTGCTGAACAACATTCCCATTTTTGCTTTGCATTTTGCCAATAGAATTGCTATTTGATCATTGCATAACATATTCCTATTCAACATCACACCAAGGTCTTTAACTGCTTCCCTTGTTTGTGATTGTCTCATTATTAGGTCCTTTATATGCATATAGCATTCCTCCTTTATCACCATAGTTCATTGATTCAAATTTATCAGAGTTAAATACCATCCTATTTATCTCTGCCCATTTATATATTTTGTTTAGGTCTCTTTGTAGCGAGTTCCTATCTTCATCACAAGCAATTTCTCTACTTATTCTTGTGTCATCTGCGAAACTTCTTACTACTGAGTCCTTAACATTACTGTCTATGTCTGCAATCATAATCACAAACAGCAATGCAGCTAACACCGTACCCTGTGGTACACCGGATATTACCGTCTTCATCCGATTTCTCATCGTTTGCAATCACTATCTGTTTTCTATTTTGCAAAAATTCTTTTATCCATCTTCCTACTTTGTCAACAATGTTATGTTTTCTAATTTTTTTCGCTAATATATTATGATCTACCTTGTCAAAAGCTTTTGCAAAGTCTAGGTAAACCACATCTGTATCTTTTCATTTATCATATTTTTATATATGCTTTCATGATGGACTAACAGTTGGGTTTGTGTACTTTTTCCAGGTACAAAACCATGTTGTCCTATATTGAACAATCTATTTTTCATTAAATGTTTCATTATATTTTTTTCATTACCCTTTCATATACTTTCATAATATGAGATGTCAGACTCACAGGCCTATAATTACTTGCCTCTAGTCTTGAACCACTTTTGAAAGTAGGGAGTAATATATGCTAATTTATGCTCATCATAAATCTTGCCTGTATCTATACTTTGCCTTAATAATATTGCTAAGCGGCTTTGCGATTGAATGAACCACTTTCTTTTAACAATATGGCAGGTACTCCATCTGGTCCTGCTGCTGATCCATTTTAATTTCATTAATAGCCTGCACAATATCGGCTTCTGTAATATCTATATCTGATAAGTATTCAGTATTTTCATCTCTTATTTCTGTATCATTATCTTCATTGTCAATTCTAGGTGTAAATTCACTCTTATATCTTTCTGCTAATATGTTACATATTTCTTTTTTCATTCGTTAATCGCCCTTCAATTTTAGAGGGCCTATTTCTACTCTTTATTTTATTCATCTTTTTGCATATGAATAAAAATTTTAGGGTTTTGCTTGATATTTTGTAGTGTCATTTCTTCTAGGTTCCATTTTTCATTTTCTTTTGATTGTATAATCTTTTGTTCTGCATTTTCTATCTTACTTTTTAGTTCCATCACTTTCCATGCATTCTTTCTTTTGCAAGAACTTTTTCCACTTTCTAATTTTCTGGAACAAGATCCTTCTGTCTCTTGGAATTCGTGACTGATGCTTACTTTTTCTTCGGTATATATTTTTCCACTATTTCCTCTAATATTTTATATAATATATCGGTATTTACCTGTATATCATCACTTACAAATATGTTTTCCCATTCTTTGTTTAATTCTTTCATTTATTTTTGACCAATTTATATTCTTACTATAGAAATTGTATTTTCCATATCCTTCCCATTTTTTCGTCTCTTTGCTTTTCTTTGTTTTCGTATGTTCTGGAACGGACTGTTAATTCTATGACATTATGGTCCGAAATACTCGTGTTATATACTATTATTTCTTTAATATAGTTCACCTCATTCACAAATACTAGGTCTAAAATATTATCCTTTTCTTGTTGGTAGGTGATTTATTTGCTGAATGTTGTTCTAGTAGCATATCTAATAGTTCTCTCTTCTTTTTAGAGAAAGAGAGAGATTCTCTACTCTTTTTAGAGAGAGAGAGATTCTTACTCCTTTGAGAGAGATTCTGTACTCCTTATAGAGAGAGAGAGAGAATAATTTTACGTAGGAATGGCGTACCCATCGCAAGGACTGGGTAGGGGCACGTAGAACCCCCAAATGAAAGACCCAGACTCCGCGGACGTAATAAAGTGTAATTCTTTCGACTAAATGAAGCCGTGTGGTATTAGAAGCTCCGAGTTAATATAGTGGTCTGCGGAGAGAGAGAGAGAGAGAGAGAGAGAGAGAGAGAGAGAGAGAGAGAGAGAGAGAGAGAGAGAGAGAGAGAGATTAAACCACTGCTGGGATAGAGAGAGTGTTAGGGAATTGTGCTGAAGCATTTTTTTAGATAATTTATGGTTTTGTTTGCAAATTCATACGCGTGTCACACACACACACACACACACACACACACACATATATATATATATATATATATATATATATAATGAGAGAGAGAGACAGAGAGAGAGAGAGAGAGAGAGAGAGAGAGAGAGAGAGATAATCTAAAAAGCTAAGTATACCTTAGTTTTACCAGACCACTGAGCTGATTAACAGCTCTCCTAGGGCTGGCCCGAAGGATTAGACTTATTTTACGTGGCTAAGAACCAGTTGGTTACTTAGCAACGGGACCTACAGCTTATTGTGAATCCGAACCACATTATAGCGAGAAATAAATTTCTATCACCAGAAATAAATTCCTCTAACTCTTCATCAGCCGGCCGCGGGAATTGAACTCCGGCCCATCGAGTGACAGTCTGAAGTTCAACCGACTCGGCCAACAAAGGGCTTTAGAGAGAGAGAATCTAACTCCTTTGAGATGAGAGAGTGGGGAAAGAGAGAGATTAAGGTTCATTACTCTTTTTAGAGAGAGAGAGAGAGAGGTAACCTCGTTTCAGAGAGAAAGAGAGATAATCTACTCGTTTTATAGAGAGAGAGAGAGAAAAAGAGAGATAATCTACTCGATTTAGAGACAGAGAGAAAGAGCGTGAGATAATCTACTCCCTTGAGAGAGAGAGAGAGAGAGAGAGAGAGAGAGAGAGAGAGACTCTGACTTAGATTTAGAATCTCTCCTCTTTGAGAAGCCCTTATCCTCAGAGCTATAGGGCACAAGGTTCACCATATCGATTTATCGGTACCGTCTACCACTACCACAACTACTGCAACTACAACTACAACTACTACGAAATCTACAACTACTACTGAGGCGATCCTCTTCACTGATTACGAGAACGTTACTGGGTGATTGCGCTATTCACAGGACACGTTAGGTCAATGACGCCTGGGTCCTTGGCCTGCGAGAAAGTTTGAATACACAATCTAGCATTTCTCTGCAAGTTTTTTTTTTTTTTTTCCTTTTGAGGATTTTTCAAAGCTAAGGTTTGTGTGCCTTTACTGTTCGTGTGTGTATGTGGCACTTTGTGTGAGTTTTTATTTTAATACTTTATTATTAAGTACACACTTACATGTATGTAATTATATATATATATATATATATATATATATATATATATATATATATATAAATATATACATACATATATATATATATATATATATATATATATATATATATATATATATATATATTTATAAATATATTCACATATACATACATACATATATGCATATTAGAAACATATATATACATATATATATATATATATATATATATATATATATATATATATATATATATATACTCTGTATATGTAAATTTATTTACATATATACATACATACATATATATGTGTGTGTGTTTTATATGTACGTATATATGTATGTGCATCGTGTCTGCATACACACAACTAGTTGTCTATAAATCTGCTGTATTTATAAACACACCACGAAATGTTAGCTTACCCCCACTTTTGTAACATTTTGACAGTTAAAAAATATTTTTTCATTTTCTCAGGCTGCATGTATCTCGAAGGCTCCACATTTCTCGAGATTATAACAGCCAAATTGCAACGCATTTAATGGACGAAGACACTCAAGCAGAAATGAAATATTTTTAATGTACAATTTTTTTTTTACATTTTACATGGGCTTTCAAAATGATGGTATATTTTTAGTATGATTTAACGAGAATGCGTGTACCTTTCTGTTGACAAAGGCCTTAATGGCTCAGGCAGGAGAGAGAGAGAGAGAGAGAGAGAGAGAGAGAGAGAGAGAGAGAGAGAGAGAGAGAGAGCTGGGATAGCATATGCTTATAAGTGCTTGTAGACGAGAGCTGTAAGGAGAGTAAGTGCAACTTCTTGAATATGCTATTCAGTGAGAGAGAGAGAGAGAGAGAGAGAGAGAGAGAGAGAGAGAGAGAGAGAGAGAGTTATGAATATGCCATTAAGAGACCGAAAAGAGAGAGAGACTTATGAATACATTATCAAGAGGTGGAGATAATTATGGGTATTTTATTAAAAGAGAGAGAGAGAAAAAAAATTATAAATATGCCATTAAGACCCCGAAAGAGAGAGAGAGACAGAGATAGAGAGAATTATGAATACATTATCAAGAGGTGGAGATAATTATGGGTATTTTATTAAAATAGAGAGAGAGAGAGAGAGAGAGAGAATTATGAATAAATTATCAAGCGGTGCAGAGAGAGAACTATTGGTATTTTATTAAAAGAGAGAGAGAGAGAGAGATATTTCTCTCACTTCATAATCCCCTTCTCCCTCGAAGCAACGTGATGTTTTATTTGTTTATTTAGCGAAAACGGAAAGAGGACGAGTGATTTATTATGGGCGTACACCGGACTAATGCGGAAAAAAGGAATGTAGGGTGCGCAGAACAGACATTTATGGGCGTTTAAGCCGTGGAAGCGCGCGCGAGACCGCCCACGGGTGAGAGAGAGAGAGAGAGAGAGAGAGAGAGATAGAGACAGCTCTATTTCAGGTGGCGGAATACTAACTTTCACGCGCTGTCGTGTCAACTCTTTGGCGTCGTGTAAATAGGCATTCACTCAGTTACTGCACTCACGTTGGCGACTGTACGCGTTAAGTGTACGCATGTGAACAGAGGTATAAATAGGTAATATATATATATATATATATATATATATATATATATATATATATATATATATATATATATATATATATATATATATATATATATATATCAAAAAGCAAGGGTAGGCGACGACCAGCAAGACACGTCAGTGTGAGGGTGGACCAGGGAAACCAGTTAACTCTAACATATTTCTGTATTTCCAACGTTTCGTAATAGTATCTCTATTACATCATCAGGGATCTGTTGAGTAATGAGCAAATTACCCAGAAAGTTACTGTATAATTTTTAAAAATCATAAGAAAAATAAAAATAAAATATATATATATATATATATATATATATATATATATATATATATATATATATATATATAAACACACAAAAGCAATAAACACTGATTTTATGGTACGTCTCTCTAAACAGAGATACTTCCCCTTACCCTCTGCCCCCTTTCCCCACTATGTGCGTTCCTCCCCCTACCCTCCCCTCCCCCAATTACCTCCGGCTTACCCTGTTTAGCAAGTGTTAGTTCCATCAGCTTAGGAAAGCTCTTCTTGCCTCTGTTTTCCCTAAATTATATCCCTTCCTCCTGAAAGGGTAAAGGTCTTAGCCTCATCCATCTTCCATCATTCCCCATTTTAGGGTTTCCTTCAAGCCCGGGCTAGAAAAAGGCATCAGGTTGCCAGTCCCATTGGGTTTTTGCAATGCACAGTGCCTGGCTGTGGTTAGTATTAATGGTTTGGATTTTTTGCAACTCTGTGTGTAACAGCGAGTCTTGTTCAGTGTTTTTCTGTTGTGAAGAAATTTTTTTACACACCTAGAGCACCGAGACGGGGTAAGAACTTGCAGCTGCTTCTTCTTTAAAATATAAAATAATAAAGAAAGGAAGGAAAGAAGTTTCCCTATATATTCCATCTTTGGAATACCAGCAGTAACCCCCTCTCTCTCTCTCTCTCTCTCTCTCTCTCTCTCTCTCTCTCTCTCTCTCTCTCTCTCTCTCTCACCGCCTTTAAATTTGCCCATTAAACACTGTCTCACTCCAGCACTGCTAGAGATAGCAGATTCGTGTCAGCAGCTCTCTCTCTCTCTCTCTCTCTCTCTCTCTCTCTCTCTCTCTCTCTCTGTGACATCCAGAAGTTTTCCCCAACTTTGGTATTTTCAGTTTATGTTTATTTTACCTCAGGATGTTGATGCTTTGATTAAAATGTACATTATTCTCAAGAATTCAGTATACCTCTCTCTCTCTCTCTCTCTCTCTCTCTCTCTCTCTCTCTCCATGCTTAATGTTAGCAATGTATGACATTTGCCCCCACACTTTTCTTTTTAAATTTCCTCTCTCTCTCTCTCTCTCTCTCTCTCTCTCTCTCTCTCTCTCTCTCTCTCTCTCTCTCCACTTGAAGAATTATTACCAGAGATACCGGGAGCTTATCAAGAGCGATTTGTACGTCACTTAAGGAGACACGACCGAGCATGCAAGGAATGCCGAGCCGTTGTAAAGATTAAGCACGCCTCTCATTGACCCATTGTTTTGGAGGGAGGAGCCGTCTCAAAGGCAAGTCCTGTCTATTACTACTACTAATACTACTCTCGTATAAAACCAGGAGCTGGGCCTCGAGAGTTATGGAGACACATGGAGCAGGTGATTACGTGGTATTCAAAGAATGGAAGCCACACACACACGCATGGAGCGAGAGATAGAGAGATACCGTGGTATTTAAAGAATGGAGCGAGAGATAGAGATAGAGAGATACGGATCGCTTTTATGCAAGAGAATCAAGGTTTGAGGTAAATTGACTTCTCTAAGGCTTTGTTTTTTTTTATTGAACTCACAATAAAAAAGTCCTTTTTACTTAATTCTTATCGTTCTTTTAATTTTTTTAAGTTTTGAATGTGTACTTTTCGAAGTAACTGTGGACTTTTGATTGATGCGGGTGGAGTATTCCAGACATTCCTAAAATGATAATTAGACACCTGATTCGTATCAGCAGCTCTCTCTCTCTCTCTCTCTCTCTCTCTCTCTCTCTCTCTCTCTCTCTCTCTCTCTCTCTAATGAATCTGTTCTTTCCATCACAGGTCTGAAGTAAAACTTTTCCTCTCTCTCTCTCTCTCTCTCTCTCTCTCTCTCTCTCTCTCTCTCTAATGAATCTGTTCTGTCCATCACAGGTCTGAAGTAAAACTTTTCCTCTCTCTCTCTCTCTCTGCAATGAATCTGTTCTGTATATCATAAATCTTAAGTAAAACTTTTCCTTTCTCTC
>NC_089753.1:26763912-26776412 GCF_040412425.1 Macrobrachium rosenbergii | reverse complement strand
ACTTCTGTAAACATTGTATCCGAGTGAGGAATATAAGAAGAAACTTCTCCAGGTGGGATTTGAATCAAAGTGTATTAGCTTAAAGTCAGGGGGCCGAAACCATCACTATAGTTTCCTCAGTTAACAATCCCCTCACTTCAAGACAACAAGGTGACAGTAGTAAGCGTGTCGAAAAAGTTCAAGCAAATCAATCCTTTTCGTTCCCTTTACTGTACCTCCTTCCATATTCTCTTTCTTCCACCTTACTTTCTTGAACCCTCTCCTGACAATTGTTCCATATTGCAGCTGCGAGGTTTTCCTCCTGTTACGCCTTTCAGACCTTTTACTGTCAATTTCCGTTTCAGCGCTGAATGACCTCATAGGTCCCAGTGCTTGGCCTTTGGCCTAAATTCTATATTCAATCAACTCAGTTACTCATTAAGTAAACTATCCTTGAGTTGAAACGTGGATAGACTTGCCCGTAGAGTTTTATAACTTTCCCCCGTTCTCGTAAGATGCAATTTCAAAATGCCCTCTGGTCATTCATGTTTTCCCATTATTTTAATTATTCTCCGGGACTGGAAGATGTCCCTTTCTTTGCGAAGTCAGCCGGTGTAAAATTAGATGACTGGAAACTTTTCCATGATGGCTAATGGGTGAAGTGGCGTCTGGAATATTCCAGCAAGTTATTTCACAGTGTTTCTCCCGGTTCAGTAGTTACGGAGGGGAAGAAAGCAGGTTTCCTCTGTGAAATTCAAGGACTGAATTTACACACGCTACAAAGATTCTGTAGATAAGAGCAGCCCACGCTTTTATTTATTGAAATACAAAATCGACGCTTTTGCCACTAAATATTCGTTTAATGCTTTTGAAAAGAAAGTTATAATGACTTATTTTTCTTATACTACAAAAATCCTGTAGATAAAAGCAGCTTCCTTCCTTATTTTGTTGAAATACAAAATCGACACTTTTACAACTAAATATTCATTTAATACTTTTTTAAAGAAAGTTATAATTACTTAATTTACATATAGTACAAATACTCTGTAGATAAAAGCAGCCCACCATTTTTTAGTTTTCTGTGAAAGAAAACTATTGTGCCGGCTTTGTCTGTCCGTCCGCACTTTTTTCTGTCCGCACTTTTTCTGTCCGCCTTCAGATCCTAAAAACTACTGAGGCTAGAGGGCTGCAAATTGGTATGCTGATCATTCATCCTCCAATCATCAAGCATACCAAATTGCAGCCCTCTAACCTCAGTAGTTTTTATTTTATTTTAGGTTAAAGTTAGCTATAATCGTGCTTCTGGTAACGATATAGGATAGGCCACCACAGGGCCGTGGTTAAAGTTTCGTGGGCCGCGACTCATGCATCATTATACCGAGAACACCGAAAGATAGATCTATTTTCGGTGGCCTCCATCACACGCAGTACAGAAAACTCGATTGTCCCGAAGAAACTTCGGCGCATTTTTTACGAGTTTCTTTTTGTAGAAATGCAAAATCGACGCTTTTAACCACTAGAACGATCTCGTGAGCAGTACAAGTGTTTGACGGCGGTATGGCAAAGGGTAAATAAAGAAACCTACCTTGCCCTTTGTGACAAAGCCTCTGCTTCGACTCCTGCTCTGCATAAAGCCATAATATAGCGTGCACTCTGCTGTCGCCCGAAACGGAAGGTCAGAAAACCCATCCTATTGTGCGATCTCGGGAAGGGACAGAATCACTCGCTTCATTGTTGGTTTCAACCCCTGCCCTCCTCTCTCTCTCTCTCTCTCTCTCTCTCTCTCTCTCTCTCTCTCTCTCTACTGTACGTTTTGTTTTTATTACTGTCTCACACTCTCAATACGTGTGTCTGATTAATTACTCTCTCTCTCTCTCTCTCTCTCTCTCTCTCTCTCTCTCTCTCTCTCTCTCTCTCTCAGTACGTGTTTGTTTTTTATTACTGTCTCACACTCTCAATACGTGTGTCTGATTACTCTCTCTCTCTCTCTCTCTCTCTCTCTCTCTCTATCAGTACGTGTTTGTTTTTTATTACTATCCCTCTCTCTCTCATAGTATCCTCCTCTCTCTCTCTCTCTCTCTCTCTCTCTCTCTCTCTCTCTCTCTCTCTCTCTCTCTCTCTCTCTCAGTACGTGTGTGTGGTTGATTATTCTCTCTCTCTCTCTCTCTCTCTCTCTCTCTCTCTCTCAGTACGTGTGTGTGGTTGATTATTCTCTCTCTCTCTCTCTCTCTCTCTCTCTCTCTCTCTCTCTCTCTCTCTCTCTCTCACTACGTGTGTGTGGTTGATTACTCTCTCTCTCTCTCTCTCTCTCTCAGTACGTGTGTGTGTGTGATTGATTATTCTCTCTCTCGCTCTTTCTCTCTCTGTCACAGAGTACGTGTGTGTGTGTGTGTGGGTGATTACTCTCTCTCTCTCTCTCTCTCTCTCTCTCCCCAAGTCTCGTCAACTGCTGAACAAGCAGACGTGTTCATGCAATTACAGTCAGGCTGATACCGGTGTTTAGCACGTTCATTATGCTGCTGAACCATTTGCGCTAACAGGTTTGCGTGACGCCGTCTCCGAGTGGCATGTCCTTACGCAAAAATGATTAAGACACCTTTTACCGTAAGGGTAAATGAGGGTTTTTCTCCTTTTTCTCGGGGGCGGGGCGGCGGAAGCTGATATCATAATCCTTGTTTGTTGAGGTCTTTTAATAGCTCGCGGTAAAGTGGGCGTGATAAAACTCGCTCTTTTCTAGTGATACGTTGTATCCCCTCGTGCCTCTGTTGTCCTGAGATGTGGTTTGTGTACTCACACACACACACACACGTATATATGTGTATACATATACTTATATCAATATGGATCTGCAAGCACGCACACATATATATATATGTGTATATGCACATACATACACTTTTATCAATATAGATCTGCAAGTACACACATATATATATGTGTATATACACATATACATACACTTTTATTAATAAAGATCTGCAAGTACACACATACATACATACATACATACATACATACATTATCAGTAAAGACCTGCAAGCACACACACATACATACATACATACATACATACATACATACATACATACACTTCTATCAATATAGGTCTGCAAGCACACACAACCTCTAGCCCGAAGCACATTCATAAAGATCCCTGTTCCTGTGTAAGTGTGTGCTTGTGTGCATGTGTGTGTGTATGTGTACGTGTATGTGTGTGTGAGAAAGCTTCCCACTCGTCATTACGAACCATGCGTAGGAAATCGAATTACAAAATACTCCAGGGAGTCGAGAATCCAATTTTTAATCTGGAGTTCATTTGGCAAACAACCGCGGACGAGTGCGCCAGTGTACTCTATCTCTGATTGCGAAGGGGAAGGGGAGATTGAGGGAGAGGGGAAGGGGGGAATAATGAAGGTGAAAATTACACCATCAGCGTACGGAAAAAAATATGTTATTGGGAGATAATCAATTGGGGAGAGAGAGAGAGAGAGTAACGAGAGGATAAAAACGTATAGTGATGCCATGTATATATGTTTGTAAGCTTTCTTTCTCTCTGTTAGGAGGTAATCAGTTGGAGAGAGAGAGAGAGAGAGAGAGAGAGAGAGAGAGAGAGAGAGAGAGAGAGAGAGAGAGAGAGCCACCAGTAACAAGAAGATTAGAACGTTCAGTATACGAGCACCATATATATATATATATATATATATATATATATATATATATATATATATATATATATATATATATATATATATATATATATATATATATATATATATATATTTATATATTGAAAAATGTTAGAAGAATAACATTGCTATCAACTCCTGCATTCTCCTCTTCTTGCATATTCCCTTTTAATTACATCCCCTCCCTCTCTTCATCCATTCACATTTCCTCCTCCTCCTCCCCCTTCATTATCATGGTCTTTCTTTCACCCACTACTTTCATTTTCCCTTCTCTGTCCTACATTTTTTGACCTAGGATGACCCGGCTAATATTGGTTATGTGTTTTGGTGATGCCATGAGTCACTCGCTCGTGGTTTGTGACTGGAATTGGGTCTCTCTCTCTCTCTCTCTCTCTCTCTCTCTCTCTCTCTCTCTCTCTCTCTCTCTCTCTCTCTCTTCTTTATGTCTTTTAAATATTAAAACACTTTGTCTAACTGATTATATCAAATGTGTTCAAATATGTTGTAATTCATTCTGAGTGTTCTCTCTCTCTCTCTCTCTCTCTCTCTCTCTCTCTCTCTCTCTCTTTGTGTGTGTGTATGTGTGTGCAAGAAAAGAAATATGTTATGATGCGACAGTATAGATATCACCCTTGCTTCTCTCTCTCTCTCTCTCTCTCTCTCTCTCTCTCTCTCTCTCTCTCTCTCTCTCAGTCCCTGAAAGAGAGCGAAACTGGCCAAGGTCAGTGCCTTAGCCGGGCCGTGATACGGACGATCTCGGTAATGGGGAGACAATTGCCAGGTCTATTGTATCATTGCTGCCGTCTCGGTTCTGGCTCGCTGGCTGGGAGAAGAGGTCTTCTTCTTCTTCTTCTTCTTCTTCTTCTTCTTCTTCTTCTTCTTCTTCTTCTTCTTGGCGTTTTAGGAAGTGGACCTTGAAGATGTCTTCTTTTTTCTTCTTTATTTCTTTATGTTTTCTTTTTCTTTTGATTTTTCCATTTCTGTTCCGTTTCTCCGTATTGGGTTAGTGCCGTCAGTGCACCTCACGCGGGGCACTGTAGGCATTGCTTAAGGTTCTTTGCGGCGTCCCTTCGGCGCCTAGCTGCAACCCCTTTCATTCCTTTTACTGTACCGCCATTCATATTCCTTCTTCCATCTTATTTTCCTCAACCTTCTCCTATCAGTTGTTTCAACATTCATTTTCAGCGCTGAATGACCTTGCAAGTCCCAGCACTTGGTCTTTGGCGTAAATTTTATATTCCAGTTCCAATTCTCGTGGGAAATGAGACTGGAAAATAAGTTTTTTTTTTCATTTTTATCACTAGCATTAAAAAAATTAAGGGAACCTATACGCCGAGAGAGAGAGAGAGAAGAGAGAGAGAGAGAGAGAGAGAGAGAGAGAGAGAGAGAGAGAGAGAGAGTTTTCCCATAGAGCAATTTAAGAAATGTATGAAAATTAAATTTTTGTTAACAATTAAAATGCAAAAAAGAGAGAGAGAGAGAGAGAGAGAGAGAGAGAGAGAGAGAGAGAGAGAGAGAGAGAGAGAGAGAGAGAGTTTTCCCATAGAGCAATTTAAGAAAGATGTGAAAATTAAATTTTTTTTAACAATTAAAATGCAAAAAAGAGGTGTGAGAGAGAGAGAGAGAGAGAGAGAATTTTCACACAGAACATTGTTTAAGAAAGATGTGAAAGTGCAATTTTATATAAACAAATGAGATATAAAAAGGAGAGAGAGAGAGAGAGAGAGAGAGAATAATTTAAGAAAGATGTGAAAATGCAGTTTTATATAAACAAGTAAGATGCAAAAAGTTGATAGGGTTAGAGAGAGAGAGAGAGAGAGAGAGAGAGAGAGAGAGAGAGAGAGAGAGAGAGTACGCGCCTCTCTGGAAGCGCCCACACCGCAAAAAGGAAATTGCAAGTGAAATAGCTACCGTAGAAACATGGAGACATATTTTATTATGTCGGGGAAAAGGCTGAGAAATAATATGTTTGTTTTTTTTCCTCCAAGGTTTTACTGCCGTAGAAAAAGACGCTATGGCGACCGAGAATTCTTACGCGAATTTCTGACTTTCTTTCTTTGGGAAACAAATCGTATTATATAGTACAGAATAGTTTAGACTGAACTTAGATGGCGTTGTCTGTCCGTCCGCACTTTTTTCTGTCCGCCCTCAAGTCTCAAAACTACTGAGGCTACAGGGCTGCAATTTGATATGTTAATCATCCACCTTCCAATCATCAAACATACCAAATTGCAGCCCTCTAGCCTCCTCAGTAGTTTTTATTTTATTTAAGGTTAAAGTTAGCCATGATCGTGCTTCTGGCAACGATAGAGGATAGGCCACCACCGGCCCGTAGTTAAAATTTCGTTGGCCGCGGCTCATGCATCATTATGCTGAGACCACCGAGAGATAGATCTGTTTTCGGTGGCCTTGATTATACGCTGTAGCGGCTGTACAGAAAATTGGATTTCGCCGAAAAACTTTGGCGCATTTTTTACTTGTTCTCACTGGTAACAATAATTCAAGTTGTTTATCAGTAATGAGGTTTTAATTTGTTAAGTTTGACTAGGATATATATAGCTTATAATGATAATGATTTTATTATAAGCACAAACAAAAACAATTATTTAAATTTTGTGGCTGTGAAGATGTAAATTGTTTATTGTTCTGAGTAAACAATAAACAATTTAGGTTTGCTGGAACAATGAATTTTGAGATGAAATTATATGATAAAAATTTGTACACTATCAAAGATTTTAATTTTCATCTGCAGTCGTTAATATTTATATGACATCGTTCTGTTATTTTAAGCCCCCTGGGGGTGGGGGGTTAGTGCTGTCAGTGTACCTCATGCGGCGCACTGTAGGCATTGCTGAAGCTGCAACCCCCCCCCTTACATTCCTTTTACTACACCTCCGTTCATATTCTCTTCCTTCCATCTTACTTTCTTCAGCCCTCTGCTGACAGTTGTTTTAACATTATTTTCAGCGCTGGATGACCTCATAGGTTCCAGCACTTGGCCTTAAGGCCGAAATTTTATAATTGAAATCAATTTTTTTATCGATTGAATATAACATTAGGACTTTTATTGTCGAATTTCATACACAAATTCTTTCACTCCAAGTGTTTGTTCGACTGAATACAATACGTTATTATTATTATTATTATTATTATTATTATTATTATTATTATTATTATTATTATTATTATTATTTATGGTGAACATTCATTCCAGTGGAGAGAATAAGAGACAAAAAACGGAAAGCTGCCAAATAAATATAAAAATAAGTAAGAGTTATAAGTTTTCTTTACAATTATTCCACAGTTCGTCAACACAGCTGCAGTATTTGTAGTTGTGTTGATGAATTGTGGAATAATTGTAAAGAAAACTTTTAACTCTTACTTATTTTTATATTTATTTGGCAGCTTTCCGTTTTTTGTCTCTTAATCTCTCCACTGGAATGAATGTTCATGGCAAATAATAATAATAATAATAATAATAATAATAATAATAATAATAATAATAATAATAATAATAATAATAATAATAATACGGATGTTTCGTTTCCTTTTATAATCATCAATAATTGTTGGAGGGTAATATTCTCCCATTTTCGGAATGATTCCGTAATATGACAGTTTATTTAATTTACTTATTTATTTATTGGTTTATTTATGTATTGGATTATTTTTTATAGGGTCTAAAACGGCGAATTAACTCCCGGTGGTTCCTTGTAAGTGTTGCTGAAGTAAGTTCGTAAAGTGTTCTGGTATATAATGATGAACTTAGTATTTTGTACAGATTGAGATTAATTCTGCCCTAAAATGGAAGGCTGCAGTATCTGCAAAAACACAAAACTGAGAAAAAAAAATTGATAGATACTCCCTTGTCTTATTACTGTTTTTGCAGATACTGCAAATGGGAGCCCCTAAATAAAGCATTGAAGAATCATTCTGAAACTGCAGTAACTTGTGTATTAGTGTTTCAAGAGCCCAGTAGGTGGCATTGTCTCAATTTCGACAATATTGCAGGTACTGCAGTTTTCCATTTTAGGGCAGCATCTGCAAAATCAGTAGTAAACCATTTTTCTCATTTTTGTATATTTGCAGATACTGCAGTTTTTTCCAATTTAGGGCGGAATTATTGAATGTGTGCTTGCTAAATATGTCAAGGGAGGGGAGGGGGTCTTTATAGGATCCGTTAAATACTTAGGTTTTTGTAAAGGGATATTCATTCCTACTTCATCTTCAAAAAGATATTACCTCTAGTGATGTTTGGGTCCAGATATTTCCCCCCCCCTTTTTTTTAACGTTCATTGCTTTCCAAGCTATTATCCAATTTGAAGTAATTGCATTTCAGAGAGTGGGTGTTTCTCTCCATCTCTCTCTCTCTCTCTCTCTCTCTCTCTCTCTCTCTCTCTCTCTCTCTCTCTCTTCATTACAAATCACTAATTACTGTTCAATGCCATATCTTTACCACCATCTTTTCGACAGAGAGGACCTGTGAAATTCTCTCTCTCTCTCTCTCTCTCTCTCTCTCTCTCTCTCTCTCTCTCTCTCTCTCTCTCTCTCTTCTGTCTTCATTACAAATCACTAATTACTGTTCAGTGCCTTATCTTTAGCATCGTCTTTACGAAAGAGAGGACCTGTGAAATTCTCTCTCTCTCTCTCTCTCTCTCTCTCTCTCTCTCTCTCTCTCTCTCTCTCTCTCTCTCTCTCTCTTCATTACTAATCACTAATTACTGTTCAGTGCCTTATCTTTAGCATCGTCTTTACGAAAGAGAGGACCTGTGAAATTCTCTCTCTCTCTCTCTCTCTCTCTCTCTCTTTTCATTACTAATCACTAATTACTGTTCAGTGCCTTATCTTTAGCATCGTCTTTACGACAGAGAGGACCTGTGAAATTCTCTCTCTCTCTCTCTCTCTCTCTCTCTCTCTCTCTCTCTCTCTCTCTCTCTCTCTCTCTCTCTCTCTCCAATGAGGGGAAAAATGCAAGGGTTGAAGAGAATGCGATGGGATAAAAAAATCATTACAGCAAAGGAGGAAAGGGTTAAATCAGGGTTTATGGCATATTGGATTTCCCCCCACCCCCCTTTTTTTCACCTCTATAAACTCTAGAGCCCCCCCTTCCCTATTCCACCCCCTCCTCTCTCTCTCTCTCTCTCTCTCTCTCTCTCTCTCTCTCTCTCTCTCTCTCTCTCTCTCTCCAGGTCCTATACAGCCCTTTCATTTTGTTCTACACTTTCTTCGTTTCATTTTTTCCAAATACTTAAAAAAATACTTTTTTTATGATTTCTTCCCTTCCTCATTTACTTCCTTGCTTCTCGCCTAGTGTTTTTTTCTTCCTTTTTTCTGTCTCAAGTTGCCAATTCCTCTTTTTCTTCCTCCTCTTCCTCCTTCTCCAAATTCATCCTATATTCCTCTGTTCTCCCACCCAACTCCTTTTCCTCATCTCCCATACCTACTTCTACCTCCATCTTCTTTCCTCCTCCTCCTCCTCCTCCTCCTCCTCCTCCTCCTCCTCCTCCTCCTCCTCCTCCTCCTCCTCCTCCTCCTCCTCCTCCTCCTCCTCTTCTCCATACTTTGCCTCCATTCTGGGGCCCATATAATCTACTGTAAGGAACCTCCGGTAATGGATTTTCCCCAAAACCTGGGAAATTGCTTTGCAGCCTGTTCGCGTTTTTGTTCGCTCGTGTACTTTGGTCACTTTCTTAGGCTCTCTCTCTCTCTCTCTCTCTCTCTCTCTCTCTCTCTCTCTCTCTCTCTCTCTCTCTCTCTCTCACACACACATATGTTCTTTAAATACTAATACACTTTGTCGAACTGATTCTGATAAAAAAATTTACCAAGTTCACATTTCTCTCTCTCTCTCTCTCTCTCTCTCTCTCTCTCTCTCTCTCTCTCTCTCTCTCTCCGTAAAAGCATCTAATGTTTTACATACAGTGACAGGGACTATAATATATAATCTCGAAGGTTTAAACGTGTGCATCAGCTGAGAGCTACATTAAAAATTTGACAGATCTCAGGCGAACTCGAGAAGAAGAGAGAATATCTTATGAATAGTAAGATATTCCTATCTCTCTCTCTCTCTCTCTCTCTCTCTCTCTCTCTCTCTCTCTCTCTCTCTCTCTCACATATGTTCTTTAAATACTAATACACTTTGTCGAACTGATTCTGATAAAAAAATTTACCAAGTTCATATTCAGCTTCTCTCTCTCTCTCTCTCTCTCTCTCTCTCTCTCTCTCTCTCTCTCTCTCTCTCTCTCTCCGGTAAAAGCATCTAATGTTTTACATACAGTGACAGGGACTATAATATATAATCTCGAAGGTTTAAACGTGTGCATCAGCTGAGAGCTACATTAAAAATTTGACAGATCTCGGGCGAACTCGGAGAAGAAGAGAGAATATCTTATGAATAGTAAGATATTCTCTCTCTCTCTCTCTCTCTCTCTCTCTCTCTCTCTCTCTCTCTCTCTCTCTCTCTCTCTCTCTCTCTCTCTCTCATATGTTCTTTAAATACTAATACACTTTGTCGAACTGATTCTGATAAAAAAATTTACCAAGTTCATATTCAGCTTCTCTCTCTCTCTCTCTCTCTCTCTCTCTCTCTCTCTCTCTCTCTCTCTCTCTCTCTCTCTCTCCAGTAAAAGCATCTAATGTTTTACATACAGTGACAGGGACTATAATATATAATCTCGAAGGTTTAAACGTTCAGCTGAGAGCTACATTAAAATTTGACAGATCTCAGGCGAACTCGGAGAAGAAGAGAGAATATCTTATGAATAGTAAGATATTCCTATCTCTCTCTCTCTCTCTCTCTCTCTCTCTCTCTCTCTCTCTCTCTCTCTCTCTCTCTCTCTCTCAAGAGCAAAACATTGAAATAGTCGCTGGCATTATTTGTGCAACACCAAAGATTTTTTTATTATTATTATTATTATTATTATTATTATTTTAATGGAAGCAGAGAGAGAGAGAGAGAAGAAGCTAGAAGATTCTGTATACATTATATATATATATATATATATATATATATATATATATATATATATATATATATATATATATATACAGTATATATATAAAATTATTAAAGACGTCTGATTTTTCCATCCTAATCCAGTCTTTCGGATTTAACATTGAACAGACAGTTTAACAGAGAACATAAAACCACATATTCTGAAATGTAATATACCTCACGTCTTCAATTCCGCTCTTGGACCACATTCTGAAGACAAGTCGAAATGAGAGGCAGATTACTGCGGTGTACCAGAACGGAAGAAAGAAAATGATTTTCGACAATTATTTTCATCAGTTATTTTCGACAGTTATTTTCGACAATTATTTTTTTCGACAATTTTGTCAACGTGAGACGATCTGCCTGTCTGTCGTTCGGTCGGTGGTCCCAATTATTTTCGCCAATTATTTTCAACAATTAATTTTCGACAATTCTGTCGGTCGGTGGCCTAAATTATTTTCGTCAATTATTTTCGTCGATTATTTTCGACAATTATAATTTTTTCCACGTGAGACGAGGCGTCTGTCTGTCTGTCGGTCGGTGGCCTAAATTATTTTCGCCAATTATTTTCAACAATTATTTTTCGACAATTATTTTCAACAATTATCTTTCGATAATTATTTTTCGACAATTTTGTCCACGTGAGACGAGGTGTCTGTCTGTCTGTCGGTCGGTGGTCCGTCATTCGTCTGCCCACCCGCCCGCCCGCCCACCTCCGCATCCGGAGGCGGCATCTTAAAAGGCAATCAGTAAGCATCATTTGTTGACGTTCGTAACAGTCGGTGGCCACTTACAGGCGTAATTAGCTGTGTAACAACCCTCTGTACTCAGGTGATACTCTGAGGTTGCTGGGCTTACCCACGGATTATCCCGTGAGAGAGAGAGAGAGAGAGAGAGAGAGAGAGAGAGAGAGAGAGAGAGAGAGAGAGAGAAGGGGGAAGGGAGACCTGTACCTGAAAGCGAGAGAGAGAGAGAATGAGAGAGAGGTCTGTTCCTAAAGAGAGAGAGAGAGAGAGGTCTGTTTCTAAAGAGAGAGAAAAAAAGAGAGATAGTTTCTAAAAAAAAGAGAGAGATCTGTTTCTAACGAGAGAGAGAGAGAGAGAGATAACGTTAGGTATAATTCTACGCGAGAGAGAAGTTGTTTCTCTGTCTTCTCTAAAAGAGAGAGAGAGTCTGTTTCTAAAGAGAGAGAAAGAGAGAGATGGTCTGTTTCTAGAAAAAAGAGAGAGATCTGTTTCTAACGAGAGAGAGAGAGAGAGGTCTGTTTCTAAAGAGAGAGAAAGAGAGATGGTTAGTTTCCAAAAAAGAGAGAGATCTGTTTCTAGAGAGAGAGAGAGAGAGATGCTCCCGTCTCATCATCCTTCTCATCCTCCACACCTTACAAGAGAGAGAGAGAGAGAGAGAGAGAGAGAGAGAGAGAACCGCAAAGTGCTTACCACGGGCGCCATGTGGTGGATTTTTTCCGAGAGATAATTTTTCGGTCGAGAGGATTTTCTGGTCAGGCTCCACTGAGTTCCTGTCGAAGTGTAAGACTTCCCTTTGATAAGTTGAGCATAATAATATTTATAAATATTAATGTATATATTATATTCGTCTCAGTGATTTGTGAGTTATAATTTAGGCGTCTTGGTTCCGAGTTTGTCATTTTTAGGATATATACACGTCACTGTTCATCAATAATGATTTGGTTTGGTGATGAGTACGGTGGTCATTGAGAGCTGGCTACTCTCTCTCTCTCTCTCTCTCTCTCTCTCTCTCTCTCTCTCTCTCTCTCTCTCTCACACACACACAGACATTATATATGTCCTCTAAATATTAATACACTTTTTTGAACTTATTGT
>NC_089753.1:26731412-26753912 GCF_040412425.1 Macrobrachium rosenbergii | reverse complement strand
GCGGCTTATACATTATTATACCGAGACCACCGAAAGATAGATCTATTTTCGGTGGCCTTGATTATACGATGTACAGAAAACTGGACTGCGCCGAAGAAACTTCGGCGCATTTTTTACTTGTTGAAATTGGAATAACTTTCGTAACTATTTTCCGATATTTTTTTACTAATTTCATTCATAATATTTTTATATATTTTAATTATTTTCTATTTTCTGATGTGATACGATTTAATGCTTCCATTTTCTCAAGAAATATATATTTTTTATATTTTATATACTTTTAATACGTAGTTTCAATGATAAAATTGATATTTTGTTTGAAAGATTATCTCCGATTCTTTTCTCATCTTTTGTTCTTTTAAAAAATAATTTATTTTTTATTTTCGATTAATTTTCAATGTCAAAAATAAGTTATTTATCTATTTATTTATTAATTTATATAATTTTTTTTATTTATTTAGTATGCAAGGACTGTTTAGCATTGCTTTTGTAAATTTGATGTGTGTATTATGTTTTCCGTGTCGTAAGCTCCTGACATGCAAATGATCTTTTACCCTTTGTGCATACAAAAAGTATACACGCAAGAAAGTACTTCTATACATTCAAGGTACTTTTGCAAGTAACATGCAATTACATGTGGTTTTGTTTTCATAATCATTATTTTTCCTGCGTGATTATACACGTTTATATAGATGTGTACACGCGCAAACATAATAATAATAATAATAATAATAATAATAATAATAAAAATAAATAAATAATTAAATTCCGCCTGGGCCTCTGTAGGCTCATAGGGCAGGCGCTGATCTCCTGTTTCTTAGGCCGACAACCAATTGGGGACAGGTCCTATATATATATATATATATATATATATATATATATATATATATATACAGTATATATATATATATTGATGGATATATAATTATATATACATATATATATATATATATGTGTGTCTGTATATGTTAGTGTATACAGAAACAGAGAAATAGAGAGAGATATGTATAGGTTTTAGTGACAGAAATATCCTAGAGTAGAGAGCCGTATAAACTTTTTGTTCGTAGTATATATCAGCCTCGCGTAAGTTGTTTACTGACGTTTATGGTGAAAGCTTCGCTGGATGTATGTGTGGGCCAGAAAAAATTATTTTTGTTCAATTCGCCGGAAACACCGGGTAGAGTTTATCTCAAGTAGAGACTTTATTTATTTATTTATTAGTTACTTATTTATTTTATTATTTTTTGAATTTATCATTGTTTAGTGTATGGCATTTTCTTAAATTTTTTTATGGGTCTAAAATAATTGGCCCAACTCATTCACTTATTTTGCTCTTTAAATGATATTCGAAAGTATATATATGTAGAGAGAGAGAGAGAGAGAGAGAGAGAGAGAGAGAGAGAGAGAGAGAGAGAGAGAGAGAGAGAGTTTGTGTTTATGTCTATAGCCAGTTCTGCATGAGGGAAGCTTCGTATAAGTGAGATAGTTTGGATAATATATTCGTTCTCTCTCTCTCTCTCTCTCTCTCTCTCTCTCTCTCTCTCTCTCTCTATATATATATATATATATATATATATATATATATATACATATATATATATATATATATATATATATATATATATATATATATATATATATATATATATATATATATATATATATATATATATATATTTATATATATGAAATATATTATTCAAATGTGACCCACAACAGTTGACTAACTGCATTGTAGGTCAGCAAAGACGAAAGAGAGAGACCGAGAGACATCAGATTTAGCGTGAGCAACAGAACAGTAGAAAATGTAAAAAGATAAAATAAACAAAGTCAGCGAATAAAGAAAACAGTGAACCAAGACAAGAGAAGGAGGCAGGAAGACAGAGAAGAAAGGGACGGACATCAATGAGAGAGAGAGAGAGAGAGAGAGAGAGAGAGAGAGAGAGAGAGAGAGAGGGGGAAGGATAAGATTGCATAGAGGAAGTGCGGAAAGAGAGATAATGAAGACTCCTCAGAGGAGGAAGGACGACGAGGAACAATTGAGATAAAAGGGGGAGGGAGAGGAAGAGGAGGAGGAGGTGATATATCTAGGAATAAGGAACTGAAAGAAGGGGAAATAAAAGGCACGAGAGAAAATGGGGAAGAGTAATGAGGGAACTTAACAGAAATAGAAATTGTCTGTGAGTGGCCTGGTACCTGTATTTTTCTGTTTATGTTGGTCTGGTACTTGTATTTATGTTGGTCTGGTCTGTGTTTATGTTGGTCTGGTACTTGTATTTATGTTGGTCTGGTACCTGTGTTTATGTTGGTCTGGTACTTGTATTTATGTTGGTCTGGTATCTGTGTTTATGTTGGTCTGGTACCTGTATTTATGTTGGTCTGGTACTTGTATTTATGTTGGTCTGGTACCTGTGTTTATGTTGGTCTGGTACCTGTATTTATGTTGGTCTGGTACTTGTATTTATGTTGGTCTGGTACCTGTATTTATGTTGGGCTGGTACTGTATTTATGTTGGTCTGGTACTTGTATTTATGTTGGTCTGGTACCTGTATTTATGTTGGTCTGGTACTTGTATTTATGTTGGTCTGGTACCTGTATTTATGTTGGGCTGGTACTTGTATTTATATTCGTCTGGTACCTGTATTATTATATTTATGTTTGTCAGGTACCTGTGTTTACAGTATATATGTTGTTCTGTACCTCTGGTACTTGTATTTATATTCGTCAGGTACCTTTATTTTTGTATTTATGTTTGTCTGGTACCTGTATTTATGTATATATGTTGGTCTGGTACCTATATTTATGTATATATGTTGGTCTGGTACCTGTATTTATGTATATATGTTGGTCTTATATATATTATATATATATATATATATATATATATATATATATATATATATATATATATATATCTGATACCTGTATTTATGTACTTATGTTTGTCTGGTACCTGTATTTATGTACTTACGTTGGTCTGGTACCTGTATTTATATGTATATTTGTTGGTCTGGTACCTGTATTTTTGTATTTATGCTAGCCTGGTACCTGTATTTATGTATTTATGCTAGCCTGGTACCTGTATTTTTGTATTTATGCTAGTCTGGTACCTGTATTTATGTATTTATACCAGTCTTATACCTGTATTCATGTATTTTTACATTCGCTTGAGTGTAACTCATTCATAAGCATTTGCAATGTATCTATCTTTGTGAACATGTACTGCTCCATGCTTAGGTTAACTTACAAGATATATTTGATGTCAAAATCACGTATAAAGTTCTCGTGTTACTCGGGAACCGCTACCTCGTGACGTAACAGAATTGCAGAGTTTAAGCTTGTAGTTTTCTCTTGCAATAGCTTGTATAGCAATTAGGCCAGAGGTAAGTGCTCTCTCTCTCTCTCTCTCTCTCTCTCTCTCTCTCTCTCTCTCTCTCTGTACTTTAGAAATCTTCTTTGTAAGGGTCTCAGATAGATTCGTATTCTGCTTACGCAAAACTATGGGAGTTTCCATAGATAGGTCGTAAATTGCTTAATGGTGGGAAAGTTTTTGGCTTTGTAAGGGTAATGGTACACACATACACATACACTACACACACACACATGCATACACAAGCAATTGGTGTTTATGTAGTCTACTGTGTGTGTATGTGTGTCTTGTTTTGTTTTTAAGTTGAATTATTAGAGGTGATATACTTGAGGACGGATCGAAATCATAATTATATATATATATATATATATATATATATATATATATATATATATATATATATATATATATATATATAATCTATGGTTCACTGGGTAGTGCTTTTATTATTATTATTATTATTATTATTATTATTGTTATTATTATTATTATTATTATTATTATTATTATTATTATATTGCTAAGAGAATCACAATTTCGTGAAAAATAATTGTGTAATAAATTCACAATTATATAGTAAAAATTTACTATATAATTGTGATTATTATTATTATTATTATTATTATTATTATTATTATATATTTGTTTTCGATTATTATTATTATTATTAATTATTATTATTATTATTATGTTATTATTAATCACTTATTTTCGACTGTCCTTGAGTTGAACTATTATTATTATTATTATTATTATTATTATTATTATTATTATTATTATTATTATTATCTGTCCCACCATACACTCGCACACGAATCCCCATTACAGCGATAAGACATAAACCTCCTCCCCTCCCCCCCCTAGAAATCGCATGACGAATTTCCTCAGCGACCAACAAGAGATCACAGGATGTCCGCTCAGAGCCCAGAACGGCTCAAATGACGTTTGATCCCCCGCACGGCGAATAATTTTGCTTTGGGAAATTACAGAGCGTGAGTCGCCGATAAGATAAGGAAGGCACAGCAGCTTTGGAGTCCTGAATCCTTTGCTGCCCTGGAAGAAGATCTGTATCGAGATCAAAGCTTCTATACACACATAGAGAGAGAGAGAGAGAGAGAGAGAGAGAGAGAGAGAGAGAGAGAGAGAGAGAGGAGAGAGAGAGAGAGAGAGGGAATATATAATATATATATATATATATATATATATATATATATATATATATATATATATATATATATATATATATGTGTGTGTGTGTGTGTGTGTGTGTGTGTGTGTAGAGAGAGAGAGAGAGAGAGAGATGGGGGATGGAATATGGTGGAAAGGGATAATGGAAAGGGGGGGGGGGGGATAGGTGGACGTGTGTAAGGGCGGAAGGGCTCACGAATTTTCCTGTCATGTCTCTGGGGTTCCTACTTAAAAGATTCGCAGGGTCAAAGGCTGGCCTTGTTTTACGCATTATAGCAAGAACCCCTTTCTCTCTCTCTCTCTCTCTCTCTCTCTCTCTCTTCTCTCTCTCTCAAGTGCGAATAGTAATTGACTATCATCTTTGCTTTTGTCACCTTCTCGATTCAGGTTCGATGGGCCACATAGAGAGAGAGAGAGAGTTGCTTGTCTGGGGTTGTGGGATTTTGTTGGAGGGGGGTTCCCTGTGGGAACCCCAGGGTTTGGGTGTGTTGGGGGTAGGGGGTGGGTAAAGGTTTAGGAAACAGGACAATAAGAGGCGCCACCACTGCAGTGTTTGTTTGTACGAAGAGGTGTTAATGGCGTGCGTGCGTCAGTCTGTCTGCGTGTTTGCGTGCGCGCATGCGTGTTTGTACGGGGTTATTTACGCACATGCGCAGAAGCCTGTTCCCCAGATTTAGCCCTTATTTAGTTTTTATTATATTAAGATTTTTGTAAATTCCTGTTTGAAAAACCCATTGGACTTTTATCTTGAAATGGGGCGTGTGTTTGCTGTACAGAGAGAGAGAGAGAGAGAGAGAGAGAGAGAGAGAGAAGAGAGAGAGAGAGAGAGAGAGAGAGAGAGAGAGAGAGAGAAAGAGAGAGAGAGAGAGAAATGAATCTGCCCTTTGAAACACAGGGTGTGAACTAGTTGATGAGTGGGCAAGAAGTGTTGACTAAGGAATAAAGGATTATTTTTCTCTTCTTTTTATTGTGAGGAGGAGGAGGAGGAGGGAGGAGGAGGAGTGAAAGAGGCGGAGGGAGGAGGAGGAGGAGGAGCGAGTCGCTCAATGCAGAAGAAGGGGAATAATGCAGAAGTAGCAGCAAGAGGAGACTGCTGCTACTGCTGCTACCACCACTACTACTACTACTACTACTACTACTACTACTAGGGAGCTTTTTTGATAACTACTTGGGAGCTTTATCGACACTACTAGGGAGCCTTTTTTTTTTTTTACAACTAGAGAGCTTTTTCGACAATTACTAGGGAGCTTTTTTTCGACAACCACTAGGGAGCTTTTTCGACAGCTACTAGTGAGATCTTTCGACAACTAAGGAGTTTTTCGGCAACTCCTAGGAGCTTTTTTCGACAGGCTACTAGGGATTTTTTTCGACAACCACAAGGGAGCTTTTTCGACAACTACTAGGGAGCCCTTTCGACAACTACTAGGGAGTCTTTTTCGACAGCTACTAGTGAGATCTTTCGACAACTACTAAGGAGTTTTTCGGCAACTCCTAGGGAGCTGTTTCGACTAGTAGGGAGTTTTTTTGACAGCTACTAGGGAGCTTTTTCGACAAACACCAGCCAGCATTTTTCGACAACTACTAGGGAGTTTTTTCGACCGCTACTAGGGAGCTTTTTCAACAACTAGTAGGGAGTTTTTTTGACAGCTACTAGGGAGCTTTTTCGACAAACACCAGCTAGCATTTTTCGACAACTACTAGGGAACCAGTGGGCAGAAATGTCTGGACAATGAAGGGGAAGAAGGGAGGAAGGTGGTCCATAATACCTGCTTATAGGGTCATAGTGTAGCTGAGGTAATGTAATAAAAAAAAAAAAATAAAATAAAAGTTTTTGTAATAAAGTCGGGTACAGGAAGAGAAGCTGTGTGTATATATATATATATATATATATATATATATATATATATATATATATATATATATATATATATATATATATATATATATATATATATATATATATATATATATATATATATATATATATATATATATATATATATATATATATATATATATATATTAATGAATTTGTGTTTATTTTTGCTTAAGAAAACTGTGCTTGTTTATGTTTAACCTAATTGTTTGTAAACTGTACAAACACACACACACATATATATTTATATATATACATAAATATAGTTTCTAAACATATATATTAATAAATTAATGTTTATTCTTACTTAAAAAAACTGTTTGTTTAGGTTCAATAGTATTGCTTATAAACTGTACACACACACACACACACACACACATATATATATATATATATATATATATATATATATATATATATATATATATATATATATATATATATAATATAAACAAATATTGATAAATTTTTGTTTATTCTTACTTAAAAAAACTATTTGTTCGTCTATGTTTAATAGAATTGATTCTCCTTGTTTAAGTGGCAAAAGCCGCTGGTATTTCTTAACTATTAATTTATTTTTTATGAAAACTTTTGTTTATTTTTCATAAAATTTTTTTACATGATTTGTTAGGTATGTTGAACCTTTATCCTGAATTGTATAGGGATAAATGGGTGCCATTTTGAATTAGAATGAACGAAATATAGTACATATCAAGTTAAATGTAATGAATTCTTGCCCCCAAAATCCTAAATTGCATTCTCTCTCTCTCTCTCTCTCTCTCTCTCTCTCTCTCTCTCTCTCTCTCTCTCTCTCTCTCTCTCTCTTAATGTGTACTGTGTCTGTGGGTTTGTAACGCTCAATAAATTCTTGCCACCTAAATTCTAAATTACTTTCTCTCTCTCTCTCTCTCTCTCTCTCTCTCTCTCTCTCTCTCTCTCTCTAATCTGTACTGTGTCTTGTGTGTGTGCGTATGTGTTCGTAACGCTTAGTGACCTCATTTTTTGTGTGTGTAATTTACCTAAGGTCAGTGGATGTAGAATTGAGTAGACCTACTTTCCGTAGTCAATGGCTCCATTCAGTCATTATCATTAGCGTGGGAAAATTTAGGCCTCTATTGTACTTATTCTTTGGGTTTCTCTATTCTCTTCTCTCTCTTTTTCTTTTTGTTCCACTCCTTTCCATTTTCCTTCCCTTGTTTATTCCCCACTCCGTGCTCTGATTCCGTCTTGATCATCGCAGTTTGAAGTCCTTACGTTTGTAGAATTGAACTGAATCGAATACAGAATTTAGGCCAAAGGCCCAGCAAGTGCTGAGACCTTTGAGGTCATTCAGCGCTGAAAGGGAAACTGGGAGTAAAAGGTTTGGAAGGTGTAACAGGAGGAAAACCTTTTGCAGTTGCACCATGAACCAATTGTTAGAAGAGGGTGGAAAGTCAGATGGAAGGGAGAGAATATGCAGGGATGTACAGTAAAAGGAACGAAAGGGGTTGCAGCTAGGGGCCTAAGGAAGGCACGCTGCAAAGAACCTTCAGTAATGCCTACAGTGCATCGCACATGAGGGTGCATTGACGGCACTACACCCCTACCGTGCTTACAGTAGGTTTTATAGAGGTAGAGATAGACGAGGTAGGTAGGGGAGGAAGAAAGGGGTTTGGGAAGGGGAGATGGGGTGGAGGTGAAGGATGGGGAAGTTAGGGAAGGAAGGGGAGATGGTGTAGAGAACAGTGATAAAGGAGAGGGGATAAGGAGGGTGAATGATGAAGAAGAAGAGGAGTAGGGAGGGGGCCCATTTGAATGAGTGCACCTTTTCTCGAGATCTACATTTCACACCCAGCGAGGTGGTGTTTTTGAGTTGTTGTTGTGTTGTTTCTCTCGTGACAGCGTAAGGTCCTTTGCCGTAAACGTTGTTCTTCGTGTCCAGACATACGGTGGGAAGCGTTGTTATGCCTCTTGTCTTAATGAAATTCTGGAAAGTGGCGAGGATTTAATCTTTTAGGCCCGTTTGTAAAGGACCGTCTACTGGAAATGAGGGATTTTTACTTTTTCCTGGACGGCCTGGAATTGGTGGATATTGCTTTTCCAGAACCTCTACTGGAAACGAGGGCATTTTACTTTTTTCTTGGACGGTTTAGTAATTGGTAGTTATTGCTTTTCCAGAGCCTCTACTGGAAATGAGGGAATTTAATTTTCTTACTTTTCCAGGACGGCCTGGAATTGGTAGTACTTTTCCAGGACGGCCTGGAATTGGTAGATGTTGCTTTTCCAGGCCCTCTACTGGAAATGAGGGATTTTTATTTTTCTTTACTTTTTCAGGACAGCTTGGAATTGGTAAACATTGCTTTTCCAGAACCTCTACTGGAAATGAGGGATTTTGACTTTTTTATACTTTTCCAGGACAGCCTGGAATTGTAAACATTGCTTTTCCAGAAGCTCTACTGGAAATGAGATATTTTTACTTTATTTTACTTTTTCACGATAGCCTGGAATGGTATATTTTGCTTTTCCAAACCACCACTGGAAATGACGGATTTTTTTTTTTACTTTTTCCTGGACGGCCTGGAATTGGCAGATATTGCTTTTCCAGAACCGCTACTGGAAGTGAGGAATTTTTACCCTTTTACTTTTCCAGGAGAGCCTGGAATTAGTAGATAATGCTTTTCCAGAACCTCTACTGCAAATTAGGGGATTTTTTTAAGTTTTCAGGGACAGCCTGGAATTAGTAAATATTGCTTTTCCAGAACCCTACTGGAAATGAAGGATTTTTACCTTTCCTGAAAGGCCTGGAATTGGTAAACATTGCTCTTCTAGAATTTCTACTAGAAGTAGGGTATGGTCTTCCAAAACTTCTAGAAATTAGTGGACTGCTCTTCTAGAAATTGTTCTAGAAAGTGAGTGACTGCTCTTCTAGATTTTGTTCTAGAAATTTAGTGACTGCTCTGCTAGAACTTTTGGTGGAAATCAGGGACTGCTCTTCCAGAACTTTTAGAAAGTGAATGACCGCTCTTCTAAAATTTGCTCTAGAAATTGAGTGACTGATCTAGAAAGTGTTCTAGAACACGAGTGACTGCTCTAGAAAGTGTTTTAGAAACTCAGTGACTGCTCTAGAAAGTGTTCTAGAACTTGAGTGACTGATCTAGAAAGTGTTCTAGAAGCTCAGTAACTGATCTAGAAAGTGTTATAGAACTGAGTGACTGATCTAGAAAGTGTTTTAGAAATTGAGTTACTGATCTAGAAAGTGTTGAGAAATTGATTGATTGAACTAGAAAGCGTTCGAGAAATTGATTGACTGAACTAGAAAGTGTTCTAGAAATTGATTGACTGAACTAGAAATTGTTCTAGAACATGAGTGACTGCTCTCTTAGAACTCCCATTAGAAATTAGGTGACTGCTTTGCCTAAACTCCAACCAGGAAGCAAGTGACTTTTCCTGTTTTGCTTTAGTACCACACCGAGAGAGAGAGAGAGAGAGAGAGAGAGAGAGAGAGAGAGAGAGAGAGAGAGAGAGAGAGAAAGTACTGTGTAATTCTTAAGTGTTTCAATTTAAAAAGAAGAAATTTTTTATTAATTAGTCTAATATTTAATGAACGTAGAATATTAATTTAAAATTATTGATAAATGTCAAAATATTTGAAAAAATAAACTCGTCGAATGTCCTCTAATAATTGCGCCCATGAGTTTTAAAAGTATTTTAAAATTATTTTAATAAAGCACCGAGTGCTTCAGATCCCCCTAAGGACCTGCAAGCATCCTTGAATTGTTTTGCAAGCATCAGCATCAACACAGGTAGCATTCCCCTGCCATTCCATTCTCTCAGCGAGAGGAGAGCACCATTTCTGCGATATAATGAGATGTAAAATTTTAGGTCAAAGGCCCAGGAAGCGCTGGGACTTAGGATGAGGTCATTCAGCGCTGAAAGGGAAATTGAGAGAAAAGGAGGGTTGAAAGGTGTAACAGGAGGGAAACCTCGCAGCTGCACTATGAAACAGTTGTTAGGGAAGCGTGAAAGTAAGATGGAAGAGAGAGAGTATGAATGGAGGTACAGTAAAAGGAATGAAAGGGGTTGCAGCTAGGGCCTAAGGAAGGGACGCTGCAAAGAACCTTCAGTGATGCCTACAGTGCACCGCGTGAAGTGAAACTGACGGCGCTACCCCCCTACGGGTTCATTTCTGGGATGAAATGAGATTAGGAAGGAATTGGACTGAAATTAGCCCTCTGAGGTGCCCTCTGGAGGCGCCTTCGGGAGTGGCCCCCTTCGGCAACACCCAGCAGCAGGAACAGGTGTCTGCCCCGGGCACCCTTTGGGTATTAACAATGACTGCGCTGATGGGCTCTTAAGCGCCGACTTCTGATGGTCATTGAATGCCCAATTTAAGGTCTTGGCATAACTGTGCCAAAACGGCGAGGTGGGGGGGGATGTGTCCCATAAACAGCATTATACCGAGACCACCGAAAGATAGATCTATTTTCGGTGGCCTTGATTATACGCTGTACAGAAAACTCGATTGCGCCGAAGAAACTTCGCGCATTTTTTCCTTCAATTTGTTTTTTTGTTTTTGGGAGGTATATTAATAATTAATGGTTTATTCTAAATTATGTTTTTAATAATAATAATAATAATAAAGAAGAGGAGGAAGAGGAAGAGGAAGAGAGAATGAGGAGGAAGAGGAAGAGAAAGATGAAGAGGAGGAGGAGGAGGAAGAAGAGGAGGAGGAAGAGGAGGAGGAGGAAGAGGAGGAGGAGGAGGAGGAGAAATCTAGTAATGTTCACCTTTAACTGCCATAGAAGTGTCTGATAAGACTCCACCCGTGATAATCCTCATTATTATTTATCCTTTCATTATCCGTCATTCCACGCACCAAGAATCTAAAAACTCTCTCCGATAGAATTGGCACATTCCCCCCCCCCTCCTCTATCTCTCTCTCTCTCTCTCTCTCTCTCTCTCTCTCTCTCTCTCTCTCTCTCTCTCTCTCTCTCTCTCCCCCTCGTAATTTTTTTGTCATGAGATTGCAAGTGCTTGCAACTTCCCTCTTTCAATTAAAAAGTATTTCTCATTATTCATCATTGCTCATTCTTCTCCTCGTGGTGACGATGATGATGATGAGAGAGAGAGAGAGAGAGAGAGAGAGAGAGAGAGAGAGAGAGAGAGAGAGAGAGAGAGGTTCCACCCTTCAGTGTATTTTTCTATTCACGAATTTGACTGCATTTTGGTTGCTAAAGTTTTCCCCTCTTTCTAATTTGTTTTCTTTTTAGGATTTTGGAAGTTAATTTTGTTGATTTTATTTTTGTTATTTTCGTTAAAAAGCTTATTTTGTTCAAGGGACTTTTTTATTGCTAGTAAAAGATGTTTGCAACTGCAGAACTGATGTTCGTTTGGTAAACTTTTCATTTTCATTAAATTAGCAACTGATGGGTTAATTTTATTAACTTTTTTTTTATATTTGTTTAACCTATCTTTGCTAAATTTTTCATCCCTATATTTTTGCTTGTTTTTTTAGCCTGTTCTTTTTGTAAATTTTATTACCTATCTTTTTGGTAATTTTTTTTTACCTATCTTTTTTGGTAATTTTTTTTACCTATCTTTTTGCTAGTTTTTTTTACCTATCTTTTTGCAAAATTTTCCCCTCTCTTTCTGCTAATTTTTTTAACCTATCTTTTACTCATTTTTTTGGCTGTCATTTTGTAAATTTTATCACTTATCTTTTTGCTAATTTTTTTGTACCCATCTTTTTGCTTTTTTTTTTTTTACTTAGTTTGCTGATTTTTTTTTACCTATGTTTTTGTTAATTTTTATACCTATTTTTTGTTAATTTTTTTGCATATCTTTTTGGTAATTTTTTTTACCTCTCCTTTGCTAATTTTTTGCCTGTCATTTTGCTAATTTTTTTAGCCTATCCTTTGCTATTTTTTTTTACCTGTTTATCGTTTAGCTAATTTTTTTTTTACCTATCTTTTGCTAGTTTTTACCTTTCTTTTTGCTATTTTTTTACCTATATTTTGCTCATTTTTTTTCTTACCTATCTTTTGCTAAGTTTTAATTAGCCTTTGCTAATTTTTTTTTACCTATCTTTTGCTAATTTTTTTCACCTATATTTTTGCTAATTTTTTTTTGTACCCATCATTTTGCTAACTTTTTTTACATATCATTTTGCTAAGTTTTTTTACCTATCTTTTGCTAATTTTTTTTACCTATCTTTTTGCTAATTTTTATTACCTATCTTTTTACTAATTTTTCTTTTACCCACCTTTTGCTCATTTTTTGGCCTATCTTTTTGCTATTATTTTTACCTATCTTTTTGCTAATTTTTTCACCTATCCTTTTGTTAACTTTTTTTACCCATATTTTGCTCTTTTTTTTCCTATCCTTTTGCTAATTTTTTTCCACCTATCTTCTTGGTAATTTTTATTTACCTACCTTTTGGCTAACTTTATTACCTACCGTATCTCTTTGCTAATTTTTTTACCTATCTTTCTGCTAGTTTATTTAACTGATTTTATTATTACTTTCTCTGTCGCGTACTGTGTCAAATAGCTTTGCGACGCAATTGCCCATTACGCCTCGTCAAAATGAATATGTTAATCCTGAGTAATAGTAATAATAATCGCCTCATCTCTCCTCCAATTCTCTCTCCTCCAATTCTCTCTCCTCTTCTACCACGTCTTCCCCAATTTCCTCCGTTTTGCCATTTTCGCGCTTTCCCCCTACGATAGCCCATTCCATCCCCATTCCATCCCATCCCGTAAGATGCATGGGGATACTTAGGCGGAGCCTAAATAGCAGCATCCCCCTTCTAGAGTCTACTTTGCGTGTCTCCCCTCAAATAACCCCCATACACATAGGGATACCCCCTTCCCCAGAACACAAGTATCCCCCCCCTCTCCTCCAGACTTAGTATAGGGTAGCGGAATCTGACCCTTGTGAATTGGTGCCATAAGGGATATTTTTGACGCTAAGGAGATGGCGGTTTATATGAAGGAAAGGGAGGTGGGTGGGGGGCGCTCTCTCTCTCTCTCTCTCTCTCTCTCTCTCTCTCTCTCTGTCCTGATTATGATAGGCAGTCTGGATATAAGAGAGTTAAGGGAACCATTTTGAGGGGTAAGGAGAGTGTGGCAGGTTGGCCCTCTCCCTTCCTCCTCCTCCTCCTCCTCCTCCTCCTCCTCCTCCCTCCCCCTCCTCCCTCCCTCCCGGAAGCACCTATTGAGGTAATGTATTCACCAAGGGATAATGAGACCTTCAGAAAGAGAGAGAGAGAGAGAGAGAGAGAGAGAGAGAGAGAGAGAGAGAGAGAGTGGGGGCGAAGGGGATTGTCGCTTTGGACAGGATGGGGATCATGAAGTGTATAAAGTAAAGTATTCTTTAAAGAAGTGTTGAAAAAAAAAACTGGAGTGGTTAAGTAGTGGATGGGACTTTGCATGCGGGTATTGTTTTTTTTTTATTTGCCGGAGATGAAATATTTTGCTCATAAAAAAGAAAAAACTTGATAAATGAATTTTGCGACAACAGGACAAGTGATTTGATATTTTGCTCCAAAACAGAGAAGACAAAAGTATGTGGACATTGTGACTGCAAAAAGTAATAATGTCTATGATTGAATTTAGTTATACCAGATTTGAATTTCACTTTTAATAATAAAAAAACAAAACTTTACACATTGACTTGATGGTTTGCTTTCAAAAATTTGAAAATATCCATGGATGGATTTTATGATTTACAAGATATTTTGATTTTATAAACAAGAACTGGAATATCTTCTTTTCTGGGAAGGGAGGCGGGCGATGAGAATCTCTCTCTCTCTCTCTCTCTCTCTCTCGTATTGCTATCATGTGCAGATAGGGAAGGGATTTTGAGAGTGAATGATTCTATAATCTCTCTCTCTCTCTCTCTCTCTCTCTCTCTCTCTCTCTCTCATCCTCATCCTCGTATTGCTATCATGTACAGATAGGGAAGGGATTTTGAGAGTGAATGATTCTGTAATCTCTCTCTCTCTCTCTCTCTCTCTCTCTCTCTCTCTCTCTCTCTCTCTCTCTCTCTCTCATCCTCGTATTGCCCTCGTGAAAAGATAGGCAGGGGATTTTGAGAGTGAATGATTCTGTAATCTCTCTCTCTCTCTCTCTCTCTCTCTCTCTCTCTCTCTCTCTCTCTCTCTCTCTACTCGTATTGCTATCATGAACAGATACGGAAGGGATTTTGAGAATGAATGATTCTGTAATCTCTCTCTCTCTCTCTCTCTCTCTCTCTCTCTCTCTCTCTCTCTCTCTCTCTCTCTCCCCTCATCGATTATTCTGTTCCCATGGAGTCTTTACAGAGCTATTGATTGGAAATTTCCATAAACAATACTCGACGATTCACCCTTTGATGAAGCCGCTCTGATAAACAAACAAACATGTCGGTCACCCCTTTGACTGATTTTCTCTTTTCTTTCGTAATTCTTCGTTCTTTTTTCATGTTACTTCTTTATTCATTTTTCACTTTTTTTTATTCCAGTATTCATGGATGATGCTTTTGTTGACAGGTTGAATTAGATAAACAATAAACAACGAGTATACATGGCTTCCCAATATTTGTTCAGTGTGCAGTCTTTCCAAATTCCTCTTCAGTTCATTCACATATTTTTTTTTATTTATTTTTATTTATTCTTTTCTTCTTTTCCAGTTTTTCCTCTACGATTCGTTCAGTGGAAGGTTAAACGCATACAAATTTTTCTCTCGTGTTTTTAACATTCTTTTTCTTATTTTTTTTTATTTCCCCCTTCCCAATCTTCTAAATTCCTCCCGCCCCTCTTTCTTATTTTTCCTTGTTCCTGCTTTCATTTGCTCTGCTTGTTTTGGATCGTAAGCAAATAAATAAATAAATGAATGCAATCCAATCGTACCTCCCCTTGAGACACCTTTTCAATCTGTAATTATTCCTATTTTTTTCTCTTAGTTTTATTTTTCTTTCTTCCATCCGTAAGTTATTTTCTTGTTAGTTTTCTGTAAAAGAAAACCACTGTGCCGGTTTTGTCTGCCCGTCCGCACTTTATTCTGTCCGCACTTTTTCTGTCCGCCCTCAGATCTTAAAAACAATTGAGGCTAGAGGGCTGCAATTTGTCATGTTGATCATCCATCCTCCAATCATCAAACATACCAAATTGCAGCCCTCTAGCCTCAGTAGTTTTTATTTTATTTAAGGTTAAAGTTAGCTATAATCGCGCTTCTGGCAACGATATAGATCAGGCCACCACCGGGCCGTGGTTAAAGTTTCATGGGCCGCGGCTCATACAGCATTATACCGAGACCACCGAGAGATAGATCTGTTTTCGGTCGCCTTGATTATAAGCTGTAACAGAAAACTGGATTGCGCCGAAGAAACTTTGGCGTATTTTTTACTTGTTTTTTCCTTGGTTATGAATTGGACACTTAATGTGTATACCTTTAACCACACAAATATTACAAACTTCTCTGTATCAGAGATTTTATCTCTTCGTTTTGTTATTTATCCGTGATTCCCTCTGTTTCTCTTTCGTCTCTTTCTCTCTTTACTCTCAGCTCTGTCTTTTTCTTTCCAATCACTCACTCCGCGGAAGCCGTTGATTGAGAGGTTCAGTCTTGAACAACAAACTGACACACCTCTTCGCTTCATCAGTCTCTCTCTCTCTCTCTCTCTCTCGTCAGTCTTTTTTCAGCGTTCTGATCTCTCTCTCTCATGAGTTTTTTCAGCTTTCTAATATCTCTCTCTCTCTCTCTCTCTCTCTCTCTCTCTCTCTCTCTCTCTCTCTCTCTCTCTCTCTCTCTCTCTCAGAGCGAAGCCGTTGATGAGGGGTTAAATGTAATTCGTTTACGATGACCGGAATTGGAATTTTTTTTTTTTTCAAAGGCTACCCCTCCCTCGTTCGTCACCCGCTCTCACTCCCTGACTGACTGTCTGAGAGAGAGAGAGAGAGAGAGAGAGAGAGAGAGAGAGAGAGAGAGAGTTTTTTTCGAAGTCTGTTGATGATTTCATCTGTGTGTGAGTCAGTGTTTTCGGTTTTTGAACAATCGAGTTTTGTTTGCATTTGTATGTTGATGGCTGAATTGTTTCTTATTTTTTTTTTATAATTATGTGTTTTCTTTTATTTTATTTTTGCCGTCTTTTGGTATAGGTGCGTGGGCTTGTCTGAGGTATGTTATTATTATTATTATTATTATTATTATTATAATTATTATTATTATTATTATTATTATTATTTTTATTATTATTAAATGTGGGGTGCATTGTATATGTATATAGGCACACATATATATATGTATGTATGTATATATATATTTATATATTTATTCATATATATATGTATATATATATATATATATATATATATATATATATATATATATATATATACATATATATATTCTTTAGAGTTGTAACCCACTCAATATCACTAGCAATCTCACCTATCGTCATAATCCTCTCTCTCTCTCTCTCTCTCTCTCTCTCTCTCTCTCTCTCTCTCTCTCTCTCTCTCTCTCTCTCTCTCTCTCTCTGTCTGTGCATCCACTTTTAAATGAAGTCCCTCAAAGAGCCACAGCAGTCCATTAAACAAATCCGTTAATTTCATCATCTCCGCATTTATTACCTTTGGTGCCGAAGAAGTCATTTCTGTTCCCCCCTCCCGTTGCATTTAAGGTTGCACGGAGTTGCTGTTATTGCATTGTTTGCTTGTCGTTATTGCAATTTCTTCGTCTCCTCTTCTCCGGTCCTTCTTCCACAGTTATGTCAGGCGGAGTTCATCTCTCTCTCTCCTCTCTCTCTCTCTCTCTCTCTCCCTCTCTCTCTCTCTCTCAACTCTCTCTCTCTCTCTCTCTCTCTCTCTCTCTCTCTCTCTCTCTCTCTCTCTCTCTCTCTCTCTCTCTCTCTCTTGCAGTTTCTCCTTCATCCATTTCCCATTTCAGTTTTTATATCAGACAGACTCTCTCTCTCTCTCTCTCTCTCTCTCTCTCTCTCTCTCTCTCTCTCTCTCATCTTCTTCTTCTTACATCTTACAATTCCCATTTCAGTTTTTATGTCAGGCAGACTTCACCTCTCTCTCTCTCTCTCTCTCTCTCTCTCTCTTTATCGCGTCTTCTTCTTCTTCCCCTCTCCCTTCTTCCCCTCGTTATTAACATTGTTATTATTGCACCCTTCTCTGATTATGTGTTGTTCATCTTATTCACGCCAGAGGAAAAAATACCTTTTAACTCTCTCTCTCTCTCTCTCTCTCTCTCTCTCTCTCTCTCTCTCTCTCTCTCTCTCTCTCTCTCTCCCCTCAGTTGCATCTTTTTTCCATGTTCCTTCCTCCGCTTGGCCTTGTTCTCTCATTTATCACGTCCCTCGCCTTTCTCCCCTATTCGCTGGAGATCAAGAGATTTGGGGAAATTTTGCTTCGCGCTTCCCTTTCGCATCATCATCATCATTATATTCGTCATCATCATCATTATATTTTTCATCATCGTCATTGTATTCGTCATTATATTTTTCATCATCATCATAGTCATCATATTTTCCATCATCCTCATTATATTGATCTTTAAATTCATCATCATTATATTCTTCATAATCATCATCATTATATTTTTCATCATCATCATTATATTATTTATGACATTTGTCATCATCATCATTATATTGATCTTTAAATTCATCATCATTATATTTTTCATCATCAACATTATTATACAGTATTCATTATCATCATATTCTTCATCATCATTGTATTCCCCATCATGAACATCTTCCGCTTCATCTTTTTCTTCTTCATTATCTTCAATCATTATATTCTTCGTTACTGCCAGATTTTATTTTTTATTGCTTTGTAATCTTCCAAGAGAGAGAGAGAGAGGAAAGAAAAATTTTCATAAGGCATTTTGAAAGGAATCAAAATTAATCGACACACACATATATATATATATATATATATATATATATATATATATATATATATGTGTGTGTGTGTGTGTGTGTGTGTGTGTGTGTGTGTGTGTGTGTATACGTGTTTAAGTATGTGTATGATTGGATAGGTGGGTGCGTATGATTACACGTATGCATTTCAATCTCGTGGACTCCTTTGAGGCGGTCACATCAAAAGCTCTTAAGATTACGTATAGAGTCTTTGACGCAGGTAAGTCTTTTGAGAAAAGAATGAAATCGATATATACGTGTATAAAGCTCGACGGCCCTGGGAGAGAGAGAGAGAGAGAGAGAGAGAGAGAGAGAGAGAGAGAGAGAGAGAGAGAGAATGATTATATTCTGTGATCTTTTGTTCCCCAGGAAGTTTGAGAGGTTCGTCTCTGTTCTTCTTCTTTTTCCTCCACTTCTTCTTCCTCCTCTTCTTCTTCTTCTTCCTCTTCCTCTTCTTCTTCTTCTTCTGAGTCTTTCTTTTGTCGTGTGTCTTCATTAGGTAGACATTGCACCGATGGTTTCTTTTTTTTTTTCATATATTTATATAAAATCTCCCGAAGGTGGAAGAAAAAAAATAGTCGGCTCCTTTTAAGCCTCTATTGTCAGCTTTAAGTGCGGGTGTCAGGGGCTTCATAATTTAGGCTTTTGGGCTGTTTGGGGGTGTGGGGTGGAAAGAGAGAGAGAGAGAGAGAGAGAGAGAGAGAGAGAGAGAGAGAGAGAGAGAGAGAGAGAGAGTGAGTGAGAGAGAGTGAGGGTTAGGTCTGTAGAAGGTAGGCAGGGAGTGACAGTGTTTGGCCTTAGGTACTTGGTAGGGAGGAAGGTGTTAGCTTATGGAAATAAGTAAGGGAAAGGGCGAGGGGGTAGGCTTTGGGAAATAGAGTTATAGGGGTGTCATAGGTAAGGTTTTGGTCCAAAACCTAGAAGGACAACTCAGTACCCTTACTTAACCAGTATCCAAAGAAACCTAGAAGACGGAGTTTTATTTTTGTGGGTGGGGTGCCAAAGGGTAGGACCTTAACCCCCAATAATCTACAGACCGGTCCATTGAAAGTTGGAACGTTACAAAGCAGTGGTCCTCAATTCCTTTCCGGTGATGGACCACTAGCCCAATAAAAAAAGATACCATGGACCATTTATTTTTTGATTAACGATAAATAATGCGTAGTAAATAAACATATTTGATTGAAATACATTTCATACACAAACATTACAACCTGAGGTGTCATTATATTTTCTGAATAGGAGTAATGCAGGATAATGAATGGTCGTTTATTTACCTGGATCGAATTGTTTTTACTGCATTTCAGTAAATTTACAAATATATGTACCAATCTCCAGTTTATTAACAAGTATAGTGAACGTCAAGTGGACCACCCAAAAATGTCATCATGGACCAGTAGTGGACCATAAATTCGTGTGAACGAATTTATGTATCAATTGAAAACATATCTGTAACAAGATGATTCTTAATCTTGTACCTACATCTTCCTCCTCCTTCTCCTCCTCCCAGAGAGAGAGAGAGAGAGAGAGAGAGAGAGAGAGAGAGAGAGAGAGAGAGAGCCATGTGTCCTGCCCCGTCTCTCTCTCTCTCTTTATCCACGGAAGGGTTCTCTCGTTTAATGGGAGGTCAGCCGAGTGTGTATAATTGTATTGAATTATTTAAATTTTGATTTTCACTCCAATATCGAAGTGTCAATGCGGATCGAGAAAGGGTCTGTTGATGAATCACGCAGGAGGAAGTGAGGGACATTTGGCGCCGAGGGGAGACGATACGTCCGTCGGGGCGTCAAAAAAGGACTGGACGAGGGGAAATGGAAGGGAGGGAGGGGGGGATTCAGGGTGGACGAGGGGATTGAAGGGGAGAGGTTATAGATGGACGAGGGGATTGAAGGAGGGGGATAGGTACGAAAAGAGGGGAATATAGACAGACGAGGGGTATAGGCTGGGGAACGAAAAGAGGGGAATAGGGATGGACGAGGTGATTGACGGAGAGGCTAGGGAACTAAACGAGGGGAATAGGGACGGACGAGGGGATTGAAGGAGAGAGGTTAGAGATGGAAGAGGGGATTTAAGGAGGGGATAGGCAAGGGGACGAAACGAGGGGAATAGGAACAGACGAGGGGATTGAAGGAAAAGTTAGGGAATAGGCTATGGAACAAAACGAGGGGAATATGAACAGACGAGGGGACTGAAGGAAAATTTAGGGATAAACTAGGGAACGAAACCAGGGGAATAGGAATAGACTAGGGGAATGAAAGAAAATCTAGGGATAGGTTAGGGAACGAAACGAGGGGAATGAAGGAAAAGTTAGGGATAAGCTAGGGAACGAAACGAGGGGAATAGGAATAGACTAGGGGAATGAAGGAAAGGTTAGGGATAGGCTAGGGAACGAAACGAGGGGAATAGGAACAGACTAGGGGAATGAAGGAAAGGTTAGGGGATAGGCTAGGGAACGAAACGAGGGGAATATGGACAGACGAGGGGAATGAAGAAAAGGTTAGGGATAGGGAACGAAACGGGGAGAATAGGAACAGATTAGAGGAATGAAAGAAAGGTTAGGGGATAAGCTAGGGAACGAAACGAGGGGAATAGGAACAGACGAGGAGAATGGAGAAAAGGTTAGGGACATGCTAGGGAACGAAACGAGGGGAACAGAGATAGATCAGGAGAAATGGGAAAACATAAAAGTGGATAAGGAAAGCTTAATGGCGAACGAACGCCAGAAGAGGACTAAAGCTTAAGGGTATGGAATGTGTGAAAAAGGGGTGGATGGAAGAGGGGAATTACAGCTTAACGAGGGGAAGAGGCTGCAGAATGGAGGTGGACCATAGAAGAAAAGAGGGAACTTGGCCAAGAAGATGAAATAGGGTTTAAGGTGGAATTGGACGAGGGGGAAAGACGTCGCCAAAATGGACTCGGGAACGGAACGGGGATAGAAGGGGAGGTAATAGAAATGAAAGGGGAGAGGAGGGGTGGGAATGTAGGGCCAAGGAGAAGGAGCCGAGGGGGAAAAAAGAGAGAGAGAGAGAGAGAGAGAGAGGAAGGGGTAAAGAGAGCGAAGGTCTCCAATTTCCAGATTTGGAGAGCGTGAATGGGCATTATGGGAGGGTGTTTGTCAAGATGTCCTCGAATATTTTTTTCTATTTCACTTTTTCGTATATTATTTTGGGGGGTTAGGGGTTGGGTCTCTCCCCCTTTATAGGCTGGTGGGGGAGAGTCTTTTTCCCCCTTTCGGGGGAGGGGAGGGGGGTGGTCTTTTTCGACCGATGGCCTCCCGACAAAAGGAGAGTTTTGTTGCGTGATAGGTTGTCACAGATTGGAGTCGCCTGACTGCCACTGAGTTCGTCCGATGACTCGCTTTGTATCTAATGAATGAGAGTCCCGCTTTGCTTGCGTCGCAGGGACCGGAAGTTGGGACTTCATGGTTCTAGAGCGTTGTTGTTAATAGTGTGCTTTTGTTTTTGTTTTTTCTCTTAGAGGAAAATAATATAAGAAGGCTGATGATATATATATATATATATATATATATATATATATATATATATATATATATATATATATATATATATATATATATATATATACATACATACATACATACATACATACATACATTACATGCATTTATACAGTACATACATACTGTATATGTACAAACGAGCACATACATATTTGTGCATCTTTATGCGATTTAAGATTCAATTCACACCCAGATTCTTATATATAAAGAGAGACATAGGAAGGAAGAGAGAGAGAGAGAGAGAGTTTGTTTTCCATCATTAATCTCTTGTTGTACTGTATGAATAACGTTCATTCATTTGGGATATGATAATTAATACAATGGCAGATACTGTTACTGATTTTATTAGTGTTACTGCCATCCACTTAATACTTTAGAATTACTGAATTATAAAGTGAACTTTTGATAATTCATATGAGTTTGATAATTAGAATGCTCGATAATTTAATTTCAATTATCAAGAAAATTTCGATTGAATGAAAAAGTTAAACAAGTTGGTGTTGCTGAATAACGTTGTACAATATAATTTAAATGTTCAAATTTTAATATGTTCAAAGTTAAGCAGAATTATTAGTTACATATTTTGAGGTTTTTATCTTTAGTAATTCATTAGTTACCTAAAGATAGTAAGATTTTATCTTATTAATTCTATTA
>NC_089753.1:26701412-26726412 GCF_040412425.1 Macrobrachium rosenbergii | reverse complement strand
AGCAATAAATTTATAAGATAAAAATATATATCAATACAATTCTCCGCTCCCCCTCAAAAAAGCAGTGAATTTATAAGAAAAAAAATACGGATCATTATAACTCCCCATTACAAAACCCTCACTTTTTCCACCTTAATATCCTTTTTTAACGACACTCCGAAAATTTTTCAATAAAAGTAAATTAAAACCCAATAAAAATAAATTTGAAAAACGTGGTGATAATGATTCCCTAATTGTTGCCACTCGCTGCAGAATGATACGCCTTTTCAGACGGGAAATGTATCGATGACAGGATTATATTTATCAACGGGAAGGTGAGTGATGTCACAACGGTGTAATGACGCAGTGAAGGAGAGAGAGAGAGAGAGAGAGAGAGAGAGAGAGAGAGAGAGAGAGAGAGGACCGCAAACGTAGCTTTTTAATAGTTTCGTGAGGGTTACTTCATCGAGGCCCATCCGTGTTAATTAGATGTTTTTGACGGAGTAATGAACGCTTACCTCTCTCTCTCTCTCTCTCTCTCTCTATATATATATATATATATATATATATATATATATATATATATATATATATATATATATATATATATATATATATATATATATATATATATTTAGATATTAATACTCTTTTGTCGACCTGATTATATAAAAAAACTGACAAAGATATTAATACTTTTGTCGACCTGATTATATAAAAAAACTCTCTCTCTCTCTCTCTCTCTCTCTCTCTCTCTCTCTCTCTCTCTCTCTCTCTCTCTCACACACACACACACACATACTATATTTGTCATTAAATATTAATACTCTTTGTCGAACTGATCATATAAAATAATTTGCAAAGTTCGTATCGAGTCTCTCTCTCTCTCTCTCTCTCTCTCTCTCTCTCTCTCTCTCTCTCTCTCTCTCTCTCTCTCTCTGTGCTCGCAACATCTGATGTGTCATCATAATTCAGCTTTGTCTCCGTGTGAAATAACACGTGTATACGATCTGTGGTAGCTATCAGTAGCATCTGTTATTGCTGCTACCCCCCTCCTCTCTCTCTCTCTCTCTCTCTCTCTCTCTCTCTCTCTCTCTCTGAAAAAATGAATATAAAATAATTGTGAAACATCAAGAAAGCATTATCACGTCATACTGAAAAAAATGTTAATATCTTTGTCGACCTGATTGTCTGAGTCTCTCTCTCTCTCTCTCTCTCTCTCTCTCTCTCTCTCTCTCTCTCTCTCTTATATGTCTTTTAAACAGTATCCTACTCATTTGTCAAGAACAAATTGTTTCTCTCTCTCTCTCTCTCTCTCTCTCTCTCTCTCTCTCTCTCTCTCTCTCTCTCTCTCTCTCTATATGTCCTTTAAACAGTATCCTGTCGATTCGATTGTATAAAAGACATTTGTCAAGTTCAAATTTAATTTCTCTCTCTCTCTCTCTCTCTCTCTCTCTCTCTCTCTCTCTCTCTCTCTCTCTCTCTCTCTCTCATATGATATATATGTCTTTTAGCTATTAATACTCTTTGTCGAACTGATTGTTTAAAAATATTGACAAAATTCGTATTGACTCTCTCTCTCTCTCTCTCTCTCTCTCTCTCTCTCTCTCTCTCTCTCTCTCTCTCTCTCTCTCTAAGCACCGGCAAGAGATTAGCTGTCAATTTCGGTCTTTCTAATTCCCCCTTTATGGGTTGTAGATCCCAGCCAAGTATCCTCCGAGAACAGATCTTGTATTGGCTTTTAAAATTCCCCTTTTTTTTTAAATTCCTTTTTTTTAAGACGTCGTTTTTAAGTACTGGGGGGAATGGAGGAGAGGGGGAGGGGAAGGATGCCTTCGACAGCTTTCATTTTATGAACAGAGAATTGTTGCTGCTAATTTTTTGGGGGGTTTTAATTTAGCTTTTTTTCTTGGTAAGTTTTATTTATTAGCAGGGCAGGTTGATGTTTTGGTTCATCTGATTCAAGGTATTTTGAGTTAATCTTTTTTTGGGGGATTTTTGTGCTAGTTATTTATTTTTGTGCGTATATATATATGTGTGTGTGTGTGTGTGTGTAATTGTAATAGCCACAAGGAGTTCCAGTGTTTTGATTAAGATCTAATCTACTTTTTAAGAACAAAACCTTTGGGCCAGTCGAACGAGATTTCAAAATTGTACCTCAGTGTTTAATAATAATAATAATAATAATAATAATAATAATAATCATAATAATAATAATAATAAATCTTGATGTATTCTGTAATGTTTTTCCATTATGATATGCGTAATGATAAGAATCATACTTTTTATGTCTGCGTCACCGAAAAAAATCAATATAACATAAGTAATTACATATGCATACACATTACAATCCATGCACACCATCAGTTCCTATAACCACTGATAATTTTTACGTACGCACAAACATACGTTCATCTATAAATACACACATACACACATGCGTGCATAAAATACAACTTGCAAACGCATCTTCGGTTATAATTCAGATGGCCATTTGAATTGTCTAAATTACATTGCGCTCTGCACACATGCATGCATGTATTAAAGCAGCATGCATGCATACATTGCCTTTGCACTGCCTTAAAATGGAAAACTTTAGTGTCTGCAAAATTTTCGACATTGAGACATGCCACCTATTGGGCTCTTGAAACACTAATACACAACTTACTGCAGTTTCAGAATGATTCTTCAATGCTTTATTTAGGGGTCCCGTTTGCAGTATCTGCAAAATCAGTAGTAAGGCAAGGGGAAACTGCAGTACCTACCATTTTTCTCAGTCTTGTATTTTTGCAGGTACTGCAATCCTCTATTTTAGGGCGGTACGCATCCATCGCGCACGCGCGCACAGAGTCTCCCCTCTGTTATACTCTGTCAAACCAACCCTCTTTCAAGTTGTTAGCAGTTTACAAGATAAGACCCAATATTATATGGACACCCTTCTTCATACGTGACTTAGACACTTCATAGGCTCCTGTGTCGACGATGGAATGTTTATCCTTCAAACAACTCCACGCGACGCCGGAGTTTGGGTAGGCCTACGCCCTCGTAGGCCTTGTTCATTAAACCTTGTGTTGACTCGATTGTTGAAGAGCGGAGGGGGGGAAAAATTAAGGTGAGGGGCGCACGAATGGACGTACGGACACACACACACACACACACACACACGAAAAGAACAACTTCGTTGTGTGCTGACAAACATTGATAGGTTAACAGATAAGCTGTTTTGAGTCTGATGAATATTCGCTGGCGTTAGCTTGGTCCTGTGTACTGCTTGAAATTGATTTTGTTGGTATCTGGGGTATATTATTATTATTATTATTATTATTATTATTATTATTATTATTATTATTATTATTGCTGTGGGTGTTAAAATTTCTTTTTTATACTTCTTATGTATGCGTTAGTGCGTGGGGTATTATTATTATTATTATTATTATTATTATTATTATTATTATTATTATTATTATTATTATTATTATTGTATCTGTAATATCTGTAGGTGTTACTATTTCTTTTTTTTTTTATTTCTCATGTATTTTGTACTTGTTGAGTTGTTGTCTGTGCTGAATCTTCATTCTGTGTCTGTTTATGGCTGTGAAAAAATACTGTTATTATCATTAACTTTTTACCAGGACAAAAAAAAAAAAAAAAAAAAAAAGCGAGTCGCCGAAAACAGAAATAATCAGGATTGAAATAAAAAAAATAAAGAAAAAACAACTTAATAAAAAGTACCTAAAATAAAACTTACGACCATCACGAATTATTTTTCATTTACCTTTAAACAAAATTGTTAGTGCCATCAGTGCACCTCATGCGTTGCACTGTAGGCATTACTTTAGGTTCTTTGCAGCGTCTCTTCCATGGGCCCTAGCTGCTACAACCCCTTTCCTTCCTTTTACTGCGCCTCCGTTCATATTCTCTCTCTTCCATCTTACTTTCCTCGACCCTCTCTTAACCGTTGATTCACAGAGCAGCTGGGAGGTTTTGTTCCTCCTGTTACGCCTTTCAAACCTTTCTGCTCCTCCTGTTACACCTTTTAAACCTTTCTATTCCTCCTGTTACGCCTTTCAGTCCATTTTATTCCTCCTGTTACGCCTTTCAAACCTTTCTGTTCCTCCTGTTACGCCTTTCAAACCTTTCCTTCCTCCTGTTACGCCTTTCAAACCTTTCTGTTCCTCCTGTTACACCTTTCAGACCATTCTATTCCTCCTGTTACGCCTTTCAAACCTTTCTGTTTCTCCTGTAACGCCTTTCAAACCTCTCTGCTCCTGGTACACCTTTCAAACCTTTCTATTCCTCCTGTTACACCTTTCAAACCTTTCTGTTCCTCCTGTTACACCTTTCAAACCTTTCTATTCCTCCTGTTACGCCTTTCAAACCTTTGTATTCCTCCTGTTACACCTTTCTAACCTTTCTATTCCACCTGTTACGCCTTTGAAACCTTTCTGTTCCTCCTGTTACGCCTTTCAAACCTTTCTGTTTCACCTGTTACGCCTTTCAAACCTTTCTGCTCCTGTTACACCTTTCCAACCTTTCTATTCCTCCTGTTACACCTTTCAAACCTTTCTGTTCCTCCTGTTACGCCTTTCAAACCTTTGTATTCCACCTGTTACGCCTTTGAAACCTTTCTGTTCCTCCTGTTACGCCTTTCAAACCTTTCTGTTTCACCTGTTACGCCTTTCAAACCTTTCTGCTCCTGTTACACCTTTCAAACCTTTCTATTCCTCCTGTTACACCTTTCAAACCTTTCTGTTCCTCCTGTTACGCCTTTCAAACCTTTGTATTCCTCCTGTTACACCTTTCTAACCTTTCTATTCCTCCTGTTACACCTTTCAAACCTTTCTGTTCCTCCTGTTACGCCTTTCAAACCGTCACACTGTCAATTTCCCTTTCACCGCCGAATAACCTAATTATCACAGGTCCCAGCGCTTGGTCTTTGACCTAATAAATTCTATATTCTAATCTATTCTGGCTGACGCGAATCAGTTGACCCACTACAACGACCTTCGACCTAGGGACAGCGAGCGACCTCTGCTCCTCTCCCTCATTCTGAAAGGTTGGAAATAGGAAACAGATATAAATGGAGAGAATTTTGGAGTGAAAAGGAGAATAGACGGATTCGGAATACGGAAGAATAATCTTTTCGGAGACAGAAGTGTTCGAGGGGCTGCGAATCGGCGGAGACGAAAAAGGGGAGAGGGTGAAGCTGTGTAAATAAGGGGTAGGGATGAGAGAGAGAGAGAGAGAGAGAGAGAGAGAGAGAGAGAGAGAGAGAGAGAGAGAGAGGAAGTCAAGAATAATCTGCTGATTTAGCATTTGGGATATTTTTTTTAAAAATGTTAGCTTTGTGACAATGAATTAGAGAGAGAGAGAGAGAGAGAGAGAGAGAGAGAGAGAGATAATCTACTAATGTGATAACACTACTAATGTATTTTATTATATAATATACATATATTTCTTCATATATATATTTTATATATATACACTATATATATATATATATATATATATATATATATATATATATATTATTATATATATATTTATTATTATATATGTATATTTGTATATATGTATGTATTTATTATATATGTGTGTTTGTGTATATGTATGTATGTATGCATATATGTATAAACGCATTAATGCTTATGTATATTATGGAATTCTTTAACTGGTACGGTAACTGGATAATACAGAATACCATTCTGATGAAAATGGTTAATAAACATTAATGTGATTTTGCCGTGATAATAGTTGGAACATCTCGACTGTTAATTAAAACTTTCTGGAACCCCCTTCCCCCCCGCTCCCTTCCCCCCAAAAAGGGGGGAGGGGTTAGGGACTCGCGTATTTTTTTATATTTATTCTGATCCTTTGAAATGCTGAAGAGAGATGCGTTACCTAAACGTAAATTTTCTCTCTCTCTCTCTCTCTCTCTCTCTCTCTCATCAGACGGAGGTGGCCTCAAAGATGTGTGAGCCTTCCGGTTATCAGCGGATATTTTGGGACCAAATTGCGGTCTTCGAGATGCGTTTTTTTCGGCGGTCACCCATCCAAGTTTTGACCAGACGCAACGTTGCTTTTACTGAGTAGCTTCGCCATTCGAACACATATATATATATATATATATATATATATATATATATATATATATATATATATATATATATATATATATATATATATATATATATGTATATACTGTATATATATGCATTTATTTATATACATACATACATATAATATATATATACATAAATATAATATACATACTTACATACACACATATATATACACTCACTCATTCACTCACGCACACGAAATATTTTCTGGCTAATCGTAACACGAATCACCGTCATCGATATTCTGATTTCTTTCGTGACCTTAGTCTTTCGAATTTACGGTATATGAATAAAAAAAAAAAGCGAGAGAGAACTATATTGATTCATTTTTTTACATCTACCTGTCTCGGTTGATGCACCTTTATATCGACACCTGTGTATTTTTGCGTGTGTACGTGTTTCTGTTTTTGTTTGTTTATTTTTTTGTAAGTTTTATATATCTGTCTGTCTGTCTCTCTATGCGTCAGAGAAAAAAAATTTTTTCTTCAATTTTTTTTTTATTTTATATTTTATTTTACCTCATTTATCTATCTATCATCTGTCAGAAAACGATAGTTGAGGTCTTAATCTTTTTCTATCTTTTTATTTTTCTCTTTGTTTTTATTTTTTATATTTTTATTTTTATATTTTTTCCTCTACCTATCTATCTGTCAATCTGTCTAGCTATCTATGTATTTATTTCTCACAAAACAAAAATGAGGATCTTAATTTAGTTATCCTTTTTTTCTTTTTTTTATTTTTTATTTTTATTTTATATTTTAATTTATTTATCTATCTATTTATCTATCAGAAAGCGTAAATTAAGCCTTGATTTTTTTGTCCTATTTTTCTAATATATTTTTTATCTATCTATCTATCTATCTATCTATCTATCTATCTATCTATCTATCTATATATATATATATATATATATATATATATATATATATATATATATATATATATATATATATATATATATATATATCAGAAAACGAAAATTAAGGTCTTGAATATTTACTGTTTTTTTTTTTTTTTTACCTTTTTTTTTTATGTACCCATCAACATAGACCACAACCCCATAACCCATAACCGAGCGTTTAAGCTACAACCGCGAAAGTTCACGAGTTTACCACGCGGGACCGAAAAAAAATTTTTTTACCACGCGGGACCGAAAAAAAATTTTTTCACTCATTTTTCAGACTGACAGTATTTTTTACGAATAAATTATTGCAAAATCTTTCAGTTTTTAGTATCTTTAAATAAAACCCCTGAAGAGATTTTTTACTTATTTTTCAGACTGACAGTATTTTTTAAAAATGAAAAATTGCAAAATCTTTCAGTTTTTTAGTATCTTTAAATAAACCCCCATAAAAATCTTTTTACTCATTTTTTCAGACTAAGTATTTCTTAAAAATAAAAAATTGCAAAATCTTTCAGTTTCTTTAAGTATCTTTAAATAAAATCCCGTTAAAAAATTTTTTTACTCATGTTTCAGACCGTGACAATATTTTTTAAAAATAAAAAATTGCAAAATTTTTCAGTTTTTTGTATCTTTAAATAAAACCCAATAAATTTTTTTTACTCATTTTTCAGACTGTGTCGATATTTTTTTCAAATAAAAAATTGCAAAATCTTTCAGTTTTTTTTTAGTATCGTCAAATAAAACCCCACTGAATAATGGGGAGGTTTTAAGTTTTTTTTTTTTAGGATCTTTGTAAACTAAAAAACAAGTCTCGTAACCTTTATTAAGGATTTTTGTTTAATTTTTCAGAAAAAAATTTATGAAAACTAAATCATGGAAAATAAAACTCCATTGAAGTTGGCAACGTTTTAAGAATTTTTTTGAGAACATTGTAAAAAAAATCCTTGTAACCTCTATGAAGGATATTTGTAAATTTTTCATAAAATTTTTTTGGAAAACTAAAACATGAAAAGTAGGATCCCATTGAAAACTGGTAACGTTTTAAGAATGTTTTTGAGAAACATTGTAAAAAAAAATTCTTGTACCCTTTATAAAGGCTTTTTGCTAATTTTTCAGTAATTTTTTTTAGAAAACTAAAACATAAAAAATATGGCCACAATGAAAACTGTAGGACCCCAATGAAAACTGGTAAGATTTTTACACATTTTTTTTTTAGAAAAATTGTAAAAAAAAAATGTCTTGTAACCTATATTATGGATTTTTGTTAATTTTTCCGAAAAATCTTTGAACACTAAAACGTAAAATAGGACCCCATTGAAAATGGTAATATTTTTAAGGAATTTTTTAGGAAACATTGTAAAAAAAAAAAAAAAAAGATAAGCCTTGTAACCTTCAGAAAGATTTCTGTTAATTTTTCATAAATTTTTTTTTTAGAAAAATAAAACATGAAAATTAGGACCCCAGTGAAAACTGGTAAGTTTTTTAAGAAACTCTAACCTTTGGTAATATTTCTGTTAATTTTTCATAAAATTTTCTTAGAAAACTAAAACATGAAAAATAGGACCCCAATGAAAACTAGTAATATTTTAAAGAATTTTTTAGAGACTTTGTAAAAAAAAAAAAAAAAAAAGAGAGAGAAAGTCTTCTAACCTATACCAAAGTTCCTGTTAATTTTCCAGAAAAAATCTGAGAAAACTAATACAAATTGCCCAGCCACTGGAATTGCTTAGGAAGGTCCTGGAAAAACTAAAGATTTCAAGTATTCGTGATATGAAGACTATTTAAAAATTCCAGAAAGTGCAGCCTAAGTTCTGCATGAATTCGTAAGATATTGATTGACATTCTAGGAATGTTAAACATGATTGTTTGGAAGTCCATAACGCTGACGCCTTCTGGAATAAGAGAGCTTTAGAATATGTATGTATGTATGTATATATATATATATATATATATATATATATATATATATATATATATATATATATATATATATATATATATATATATATATATATATATATACTCAGTTATTCCAGAACTTTTCTACATTTTACGACTTTCAAATAATCATGTTTTTCAACCCTACCATTATTTATCTCTTTTTGCCTATTTTTCATTTGTTTATTTAACTCTCTCATTATGCATCTCTTCGTTATTTTTTCATTCTTCAACCCTCTTATTATGTATCTCTTTGCTTATTTTTTTGTGTGTATGTAACCCTATTCTTATATATATTTTCTCCTATCGTTAATTTTTGAACCCTCTTATTATTTATTTCTCTGCCATTAATCATTTACTTATGTCCCCCCCTCTTCTCACCCCTAGAAGAAGAACCAAACCATACAATTAGTTCTCCCCTTCCCTTCCATCCCCTCCCCACCCTTTCCCCCTCCCCCCTAAATAATTTACCACCCCCCCAGTGTTATCCCGGATGTATGGGGCTGATAAGGGAAATTTATGGGTCAGTAGCGTGGGCGTGGGCGTGACCTCGGTGCTTTGACCTTGTCTGAGGTCATGTGGACTGAGTTGTAATATTTTTTTTTTTTTGTTTGTTTGTTGTTTACGCTTTTTTGTTTGTTTGTTGTCTGTGTTTTTGGAGGCTTAGTTAGTATTCTAGTTCGTATTATTTAATATTCTAGTTCATATTAATTAATATTTTAGTTAATATTAATTAATATGTTAGTTGATGTCCTAGTTTGCAATTTTTTTATGTTTTTTCCGAATAGTGTAATAGTTTTTTAAATTTCTTTTTTTTGCTGCTTTTATTAAAAATTAATTACTTTGTTATCTACTTTTTTCCCCATTGATTTGTTTCTTGATTCTTCGTGGGAAGTAATGAATTTTTTTTTTTACTTTTTCGTTTGCGGTTTTGCGACGCCAGTTGCGTAAGGCAATCATTTATAGGCTAGTAATGTTTAATTGGTTAATTGTGTTTATTTATATATATATATATATATATATATATATATATATATATATATATATATATATATATATATATATATATATATACATATAAATAATATATATATGTATATATACATATAAATAATATATATATATATATGTATATACATATATTTACACACACACATATATATGTATATATATATTATTAAATAATCATATTTAGATTATCATACCATCACTCACACGCGAATTATTCAGAAAGATTCGATTGCAAAATAATGTCGTGTTTAAAAATCCAAGACTTGGCGACTCCCCCTCTCCCTTCCCTCCCTCCCTCCCCCCCGTGTCCATTTTTAGGCAATATGCGTTCCAGGAACATCCAGTGGTGGTTCCAGCTGGACCTTCCAGGCAGCGAGGTGCGACTCTAATAGCTTAATGTATTTAAGCCGTTCGGTTCGACACGCGATTGCTTCGTGACGCACGGTACAGGGACGGGGTACAGGTACGGGCTGGGTACAGGTAAGGGCCTTGGGTACAGGTACAGGCCCTCCGAGTGTACCTTACGTGTCGAGAGGCCTGGTGGCTCCGTTCTCTATAAAAAAAAAGATATTGGCAGGTTTTGGTGAAAAATGTATTTTAATAGATTTTATGTGTGCATATATATATATATATATATATATATATTTATTTATTTATTTATTTATATGTATTTATATGAATATACATGTATATATAAATAAATAAATATATATATGTATATATATTTATATACATATATAGTATATATATATATATATATATATATATATATATATATATATATATATATATATATATATATATATATATATATATATATATATATATATATGGATAAATAGAAAATAACAATAGCATCACAAATAAGCAAGTTACTTTTAAAGCATCTGATATTCACAAATCGTTTACCCCGAGGGAGCCTGAAAATAATTTCATTGCCAATGTTATTTACTATCCAGTATTTTTCTTTATGAAAGCTTCACCTGAGATTCCTCATTACCAACTTGCCCAGGTGAACCGCTTGCTCACCTGATTATCTCATTTATGTACTGTTCCTCAGTCCTTTGCTAACAATTGTTTCAAATTTTTTCTCAGCGCTGAATGACCTTGTGGGTCACAGCGCTTGGCCTTTGTCCCAAATCATATATTCCAGTTCCAGTTAGGGACTCACTGCTAACCCCCTTTCCCCCTCTCTCTCTCTCTCTCTCTCTCCATACTTCGTTTACCAAATATTACTAAAAGTATAACTTTGAAATAACTCTCTCTCTCTCTCTCTCTCTCTCTCTCTCTCTCTCTCTCTCTCTCTCTCTCTCTCTCTCTCTCTCTCATACTTCGGTTACCAAATATTACTAAAAGTATAACTTAAGGAAATTTAAGTTAATAACTCTCTCTCTCTCTCTCTCTCTCTCTCTCTCTCTCTCTCTCTCTCTCTCTCTCTCTCTCTCATACTTCGGTTACAAAATATTACTAAAAGTATAACTTAAGGAAATTTAAGTTAATGACTCTCTCTCTCTCTCTCTCTCTCTCTCTCTCTCTCTCTCTCTCTCTCTCTCTCTCTCTCTCTCTCTCTCTCCCTTAGGACCCTCTGGGAGTGGGTCCCACTCGTAGTGCCTGTAAAACTGTTGGGTTCGACGGTGTAATTATACATCTGGTGTTCCCATCATTGACGGATGTAATTGAGTCTTATTGCCAGATCTCGTGGGTTGGTCCTCCGGGAGGAGGAGGAGGGAGGAGGGGATGGAGAAGTGGGTGGGGGTGGTGGGTGGGAGACACTTAAGCATTCATATATATATATATATATATATATATATATATATATATATATATATATATATATATGTTTGTATATACATATTTCATTTGATGGATTTAATTTCTCTAATATTTTAGAATGGAGAGAGAGAGAGAGAGAGAGAGAGAGAGAGAGAGAGAGAGAGAGAGAGAGAGAATTGATCTCAGTTCCATTCCTGTTTTGAAAAATGCTCTCTCTCAATTCTGTTCATGTTTTGAAAAATACGAGAGAGAGAGAGAGAGAGAAAAAAAATTCTCGTAAATATTTTCCTGGATTATCTAAAATAATTTTTTTCTATTTCCTGCATATTTCGTAAGGTTTTTTCCCTCCGAGAGAGAGAGAGAGAGAGAGAGAGAGAGAGGGGGGGGGTGGGAGTTAGGTTTGATAATCCATCGGAAGTAACTTCTCATTGCGTTCATGACTGAAAACTTCTCATTTTAGGTTAAAATTTGTCATTCACCGTCATTCAGAAAGTGCGATATTTTTACAGCGTATTAGACAGGCGACATTTTTCATCGGGACGTAATTGGGCCAATTATTTTTTCATATGCGTCTTCTATCAATTTCTATATATATATATATAGATCTTCTATTATTGCGTGCAATGGGAGGAGGTGGAGGAAGAGGATGAGGAGGAATTAGGTGACAATGTGTTTCTAGTTTGGAGTGAATTTATGAGATTATTTCGCCGGCCGTTGTGCGGTATGTTTCCTGGAAAGTTCCAGGCTTTTTTATTTTTTATTATTCCAGTGAGGAAATGGATATACTTGGATGTATGTATATATATATATATATATATATATATATATATATATATATATATATATATATATATATTTTTGAAGAGAAGAGAGAGAGAGAGAGAGAGAGAGAGAGCCTCGATGGCTCGGTCGGTAGAGAGCTGACTCGGACTTCATAAGAAGTCTGTGTCGCGGGTTCAAATCCGCAGCCGGCCGGTCAGAGGGCGGACACTTTGCTGTCCGTGTAGACACCCCGGGATTGTGTATGTAATCAACGGATAGGTTTGCTGAAAGCAAATGGGTGTTACAGACATACACGCACAAACAAAGTCACTCTAACACCTTCTAAAAACATAACAGACGCCTCACACGTCTCGAACTGTCGGCCTAAACCGCTCATTTCTTCGCTGCTGGGAGAAAGGGAGCTTTTGGCACAATACATACACATGTGCTACTGGGGTCTAGCTGATGTCAGGCAGGGCAGCCGATCGAGGCTACGGCCTACCCCAACGCCAAATCAAAGTCCTTCGAAAGAAGGCATCGTGCTTACCCCATATGAAAAATGGGATCAAAAGCACGTTAAACGAAGAAGAAGAAGAAGAAATATAATATATATATATATATATATATATATATATATATATATATATATATATTCCTGTATATATATATATATATATATATATATATATATATATATATATATATTTATTATATATATATATATATGTATATACATATATATATTATATATACACAAATAATGTGATCATTTTTATCCACATTCATCCGTCATAGAACTTCCTTTGGCTCTGGAATTCTTGTCTTGCTTCTGTTTTTCGTGATTTCTTTAATATTGCTTTATGAAGAGGCGTAGGTCTTAATTTGTCATCCTTTTTCAATTGATTTTTAGTTTTAATTTTTTTATTTTCCTTACACCTCTATTCCTCTGATAAGTGAAGAAATTTGAGTCTGGTCTCTGCTTGGATTGGTGACCACTGGAGATAATTCAGGTAGTGAGTGATGTGGGCCAATTACCCAAAATTATCCAGGGTTCCATAACTTGGCCTTCCGGTAATTATCCATTTTCAATATTATTTTCAAACAGTCACATTCATGTGATAATTGTCTAGTCCGTGAAAATTATTGGTCAAATTATTTTTAAGTAAAATGTCTCTGAAAAAATAATATTTAGATAAAATAAAAAAATAATCGTATGATAATTGCATATTGCCAGATTCTCTGTAAAATTATCAGCCTTCCAATGATAATTGCATAGAATAATTTCTTGATATATTTTAACTTATGAACCGAAATATTAATTAGAAATATTTATTATTATTTTTTGCTTATAAAGCTAAATATTTATAGAAAATATTAATTCGTGACTTTTGCTTGCGAATCGAAATATTCATTGAATATACTTATTCTTACTTTTGCTTGATCCGGAATATTCCTTAAGTATGTTTATTTTTAGTTTTTTGCTTGTGAAACTAGATATTCATTGAATGTATTTATTTTGAATTTTTGTTAAAGAAAAATATTTATTTTTAATTTTTGATTATGAAGTATATTTATTTTCAATTTTTGATCATGAAACATTTATTTTTAATTTTTGATAATTGAAAATTTTTATTTTTAATTTTTGCTTTTGAGTCGGAGTATTCAGTAAATTGGTTTATTTTTGAATTTTATTCTTGAAGTATATTTATTTTTAATTTTTGTTCATTAAATATATGTATTTTTTATTTTTGTTCATGAAATATATTTGTTTTTAATTTTTGCTCATGAAATGTATTTATTTTTAACTTTTGTTCATGAAAAATATGTATTTTTAATTTTTGTTCATGAAATATATTTATTTTTAATTTTTGTTCTTGAAATATAGTTATTTTTAATTTTTGATCATGAAATATATTTATTTTTAATTTTTAATTATGAAATATATTTATTTTTAATTTTTGTTCAAGAAATATATTTATTTTTAATTTTTGTTCGTGAAATATTTTATTTTTAATTTTTAATCATGAAATTTATTTATTTTTAATTTTTGTACATGAAATACATTTATTTTTAATTTTTTGATCATGAAATATATTTATTTTTAATTTTTGCTTATGAACTTAGATATCCATTAAATAAACTTATTTTTAGTTTTTGTTCAGGAAATGTATTTATTATTAATTTTTTATCAAGAAATATATTTATTTTTAATTTTTGATCTTGAAATATATTTATTTTTAAATTTTTCTTATGAACCGGAATATTCATTAATATATATACATATTTTTAATTTTTTATCATGAAATATATTTATTTTTAATTTTTGCTTATAAAACTAAATATTTCCCAAATATATGTATCCTAATTCTTTTGCTTATGAACCTAAATATTCAGTAAATATATAGTAGGCTAAGATATGTCCCAAAAAATTTATAGAAAATTTCGTCCATTAGATGAAGGACCAGTCCATTAAATCTTGTTCTATAGAGGTATTTAGAAGCTTAGCTGCTAGGCTCAATAATCTTCATAATTTATTGAGGAGGTTGAAAACGGATAGAGATTGAATGGAAGGAAGATTTATTATTATTATTATTATTATTATTATTATTATTATTATTATTATTATTATTATTATTATTATTATTATTATTACTGGCTAGGTTCAGTCAAAACATTTTATTATCAGCTTATTGTTCCTGTATTATTTTTATAAATGGACACGCATATTCATTGCATACATACATTATATATATATATATATATATATATATATATATATATATATATATATATATATATATATATATATATATATATATATATATATATATATATATATATATATATATATATATATATATATATTTTATATTTATATATTATAGAAATAATCAACACACAATCACGTGTGGAACCCAAATATATTTCTGACTCACATCAGGATCGAACCCAGGTTTTTCAGTTGAAAGACCAGACCGCTGCCAACCAGGCCAAACAACCTGGGTTCGATCCTGATGTGAATCAGAAATTTATATATATATATATATATATATATATATATATATATATATATATATATACATTGATTATTATATATATTATATATTTTATATATATATATATATATATATATATATATAACTATATATATATATATATATATATATATATATATATGTGTGTGTGTGTGTGTGTGTATATATATATACATATACACTATATATATATATATATATATATATATATATATATATATATATACATATACATATATATATATATATATATATATATATATATATATATATATATATATATATATATATATATATATATATTAGAGAGAGAGAGAGCATGTGATGGATTTTTCTTGAAATTTATAAATATCGATACCATTATTATTATTATTATTATTATTATTATTATTATTATTATTATTATTGACTTTTTCTTACTTTTACTATTACTATGATAATGATAATCATTGATCATTGTCATTGTTTTTCATTATTAATGATTAATGATAATTGATGAGATTGATCAATACACGAGAAAGGTAACTTTTGTTAATATTTCCCATTGCAGCTCATTCCTGCATTATTATTATTATTATTATTATTATTATTATTATTATTATTATTATTATTATTATTATTATTATTATTATTATTACTACTACTACTACTTGGCAAAGTATTTTTGAAGTAATTTATTTGAGAAAAACAATTTTTGGCTTATGATATAAAAGATTATGTAATTGCATTTTATGAAAATTATTTGGCAAATTATTTTCAATTAATTTGTCTCTGAAAAATAAAATTTTTTACTAATATATTATTATGAATATTATTATTATATTTTTGTTTTAAATATTATTATTATTATTATTCCTGACAATACAGCGAACATCTTTAGGTGGAATTCATTGTTTTATTATTATTATTATTATTATTATTATTATTATTATTATTATTATTATTATTATTATTCCTGACAGTAAAGCAAACGTCTTTACGTGCAATTCTTTGTTTTATTATTATTATTATTATTATTATTATTATTATTATTATTATTATTATTATTATTATTAATGCTGACAATACGACAAGGAACGTCTGCCTGCTTTTACCAGGAATTCCTGCTCGTGAACGCGCGTGACCACCGAGTAATGTGTCATTGCAAATAAGGATCACGAAGACTCCCGGACGCGGTCATGAAAGCACGGAAGAAAATGGTTATCTGGGAAATCGCTTGAATGATTGACAGTTTCCAATACTCAAATCTACTGCTCCATCCCCCACCCCCACCCCGCCTTCACTCCCTGGTTCTTCCTCCCCTCCTCCTCCTCCTACTTCCTCCTACTTCCTCCTCCTCCCCCTCCTGTTCCACTTCCTCTTCCTCTTGTTCCTGTTCATCTTATCTTCCTCCTATTCCTCTTCCTCCTCCTCCTCTCCCCTCCTCCCCCCCCCAGTTTCCCCACCCCTCTCTCTCTCTCTCTCTCGTCCCTTCTTCGTTCTCCTCTCACTCCATTCCCCCTCCTCCTCCTTCATTCCCCTACCCATCCCTCCCCCCTTTTTGTCCCGTCTCCCCTCTCCCTTCCTCTCCCTCTTACCTTACTCCCCTTCCCCTCCTTTCTTCCCCCTACCCATTCCCTCCCTTTCCCCCCTCCCAACCACTACCCTCTCCCCTCCCCTCCACCATTCCCCCTCCCACCACACTTGATTAATTGTATTCGTGAAGGCTGGTGTACTCATATATAGTGGTGGATCGCCAGTGTTCAGTCAGTAGGTGTCTTGGCACCGGCCTGTCACGGGCTGAGACTTTGATTGGGGTGAGCCAGTGAAGGAAGCAGTGAGTGCCGTCTCTCCCTCTCCCTCTCTCTCTCTCTCTCTCTCCTCCTCCTCCTCCTCCTCCTCCACGTTCTCCAGGTGTGTGGCACTCAGGTGTGTGCGTGTGTGTATACACGTGCCAGCATTCTGCCGCGTCAGTGACTTTCGAGGGGCAAAGCGTTGGTTTTGGGACGCTCTCGAATTGGGACTTTGTTTTTTGGAGGTACGTTGGGACTTTGGGGAATATTCTGTTCACTTGCAAGTTTTGTGTGTGTGTGTGTGTGTTGTGGACACTTTGCACTTGCTTTGTTCATGATGCTTATTTTGTGTTTACCTTGAATTTTGTGATGGATAAAAGGCTATTTCTTGTTTATAGAATCTTTCGCAAGTTATGTCGAGTGTAGTGATGCCTATTATATGTACAAGTGATTTAGTAAGTTATAATTTTCTTTTAAAGGCAAACAAATCAGATTTGGACATACGTAGAACAATCACCTTATGCATATGACTATTTTAAAGGCTTACAACACTTACGACCCAATACCGAAAGAGGTTTAGGGGAAAATAGTAAAACTTTAATATATAAATAAAATTACAAATGCAAATGTCATTCGTACTTGGTGCCCAAGGAACGAAAAACCAGCAGTGGCATAAGGCCAGCTTAATTTTATCAGGAACGAGGATGCTGTGTGATGAGAAAATAATGATTTTAAAACGTTTCGTATATAGAACTTTAGAATTGCAGTGCATTCATATGCGTTGAGAATTGCAAATGCATTACGATTATATTACTTCATTCTTTTTTTTTCATATCTCGATCAATCGTTTAAGTAAAGGGAAAGATGAGGTTGAAATAAGCAAATAGGTAAATTAGTTAATAATAATAATAATATTAATAATATTAAAAGAGGGTCTACTCCCTTCAAATATTAATAATAATTATATAACTTAATTCGTTTTTCCTTATCTCAATAAATCGTTCAAGTGAAAGGAAAGATGAGGTTGAAATAAGTAAATAAATAAATTAGTTAATAATAATAATAATAATAATAATAATAATAATAATAATAATAATAATAATAATAATAATAATAATATAACTTCATTAGTTTTTCCATATCTCGATCAATCATATAAGTGAAGGGGAAGATGAGGTTGAAATAAGTATATAGATAAATTAGTTGATAATAATAATAATAATAATAATAATAATAATAATAATAATAATAATAATAATAATAATAATAATAATAATAATATAACTTCATTCGTTTTTAAATATCTCGATAAATCGTTCAGTTGAAGGGAAAGATGAGGTTGAAATAAGTAAAGAAATAAATTAGTTAATAATAATAATAATAATAATAATAATAATAATAATAATAATAATAATAATAATAATAATATAACTTAATTCGTTTTTCCTTATCTCGATAAATCGTTCAGTTGAAGGGAATGATGAGGTTGAAATAAGTAAATAAATAAATAAGTTAATAATAATAATAATAATAATAATAATAATAATAATAATAATAATAATAATAATAATAATAATATAACTTCATTCGTTTTTCCATATCCCGATCAATCGTTCAAGTGAAGAGAAAGATGAGGTTGAAATAAGTAAATAAATAAATTAGTTAATAATAATAATAATAATAATAATAATAATAATAATAATAATAATAATAATTCATAATAATAATAATAATAATATAATTTCATTCGTTTTTCCATATCACGATCAATCGTTCAAGTGAAGAGAAAGATGAGGTTGAAGTAAGTAAATAAATAAATTAGTTAATAATAATAATAATAATAATAATAATAATAATAATAATAATAATAATAATAATAATAATAATATAACTTAATTCGTTTTTCCTTATCTCGATAAATCGTTCAGTTGAAGGGAAAGATGAGGTTGAAATAAGTAAAGAAATAAATTACTTAATAATAACAATAATAATAATAATAATAATAATAATAATAATAATAATATAACTTCATTCGTTTTTTCATATCTCGATAAATCGTTCAGTTGAAGGGAATGATGAGGTTGAAATAAGTAAAGAAATAAATCAGTTAATAATAATAATAATAATAATAATAATAATAATAATAATAATAATAATAATATAACTTCATTCGTTTTTCCATATCACGATCAATCGTTCAAGTGAAGAGAAAGATGAGGTTGAAATAAGTAAATTAGTTAATAATAATAATAATAATAATAATAATAATAATAATAATAACAACAATAATAATAATTACAGTACTCTACAGTTAGCCAAAACTTCTTTTGAACAGATAATATTTAAAAAACAGAAAATATATTAAAGATTACAATTACAGAACAGCATTACGCATTTCATTGAATGTGAGAATAGCAATAGATACGAGTAGAGGAAGTAAAGATAAAAAGGAAAAAATAAGAGGAATATAAAGAAAAAAGAAAATTTAAGGGGAGACATGATTGGACCATTGGTCTCAGTGTCGGATCCAACCCACTCCACTGACACCAATAAGTTGTCACGTTGATTGACATTTAGGGAAATCTTCCCACGGTCTCGGCTGTTTCACATAGGGGCGGAACTCTCTCTCTCTCTCTCTCTCTCTCTCTCTCTCTCTCTCTCTGGCCATTGTTAATGTGAGATTTTTTGAATGGTTTTTAGAGTATAATTTTCAATTTTTTTGCCTCTCTCTCTCTCTCTCTCTCTCTCTCTCTCTCTCTCTCTCTCTCTCTCTCTCTCTCTCTCTCTCTCTCTCAGTGTTAATTTAGGGTGACTTGAAAGTTTATTAGAAAAATATTTTGCACATTTTTTCGTCTCTCGTTAATGCACAATTGTTAGAACATTTTTTTTAACTTCTCTCTCTCTCTCTCTCTCTCTCTCTCTCTCTCTCTCTCTCTCTCTCTCTCTCTCTCTCTCTCTCTCTCTCTCTCAGTGTTAATTTAGGGTGACTTGAAAGTTTATTAGAAAAATAATTTGCACATTTTTTCGTCTCTCGTTAATGCACAATTGTTAGAACATTTTTTTTAACTTCTCTCTCTCTCTCTCTCTCTCTCTCTCTCTCTCTCTCTCTCTCTCTCTCTCTCTCTCTCTCTCTCTCTCTCTCTCTCTCTCTCTCTCTCTCTGGCCATTGTTAATAATGTAGAATTGTTTTTAAGTTTATTAGAAGTATATTCTCTCTCTCTCTCTCTCTGGCTCTCTTGTTAATAATGTAGAATTGTTTTTTTAAGTTTATTAGAAGTCTCTCTCTCTCTCTCTCTCTCTCTCTCTCTCTCTCTCTCTCTCTCTCTCTCTCTCTCTCTCTCTGTCATTGTTAATAATGTAGAATTGTTTTTAAGTTTATTAGAAGTATATTCTCTCTCTCTCTCTCTCTCTCTCTCTCTCTCTCTCTCTCTCTCTCTCTCTCTCTCTCTCTCTCTCTCTCAGTGTTAATTTAGAATGACTTGAAAGTTTGTAAAAAAAAATAATTTTCACATTTTTTCATCTCTCTCGTTAATGTTGAATTGTTTGAAAATTTATTTAAAACCTCTCTCTCTCTCTCTCTCTCTCTCTCTCTCTCTCTCTCTCTCTCTCTCTCTCTCTCTCTCTCTCTCTCTCTCTCTCTCTCAAATCAGGCAGTGTTAATAAAACTTATAGATAAAGCATGAAGACTAACATAGCAGTGTTACAGAGTAAAGTAATATTGTTTGTATTGACAAGTCAAAATTCAGTGTATTTATAATATAAATATGGAATTTCATAATGTCTGAAAAATGTATTTAAAAAAATCTGAAACAATTTAGATGATGCCGAGGCTAAAATATTACTGAAGTATTCATTCATAACACCTGAGACTTAATGAGTGACACCTGTCTGGAAGTTCCAGGGATTAACTGGAATACCGTCGTCAATTGTTTTCCAGTATTTTTTTATTTTCTGGATCCATTACGGATTTTTGTTAATGGTAATATAGTTATGTGTAATTTAATGAGATAAATTATTTAGTAAATAAAGGAATGACATAATCAGAGAGAGAAATAAAATTTGACTTGTTGATTGTATAGACTCCGCGTTCTGCCATTATTATTATTATTATTATTATTATTATTATTATTATTATTATTATTATTATTATTATTATTATTATTATTATTATTATTATTATTATTATTATATTAATCTAGCGATATACTTATTTTGTATTTCGGAATCTTGCTTTAGAAATTCGATAAACCTGTATATAATAAATTATTATTATTATTATTATTATTATTATTATTATTATAAAAAGCTTATTATTTTTAATACAGAGACATATTAACTTTGTATTTCTGAATCACACTTAAGGAAAAATTTGATAAATGTATGTATATAGATTATTATTATTATTATTATTATTATTATTATTATTATTATTATTATTATTATTATTATTATTATTATTATTAAAAGTTTATCATTCTAATCCAGCGATATACTTTACTAACTTTGTATTTCGGAATCACACTTAAGGAGAAATTTGATAAACGTATATGCTGTAAATTATTATTATTATTATTATTATTATTATTATTATTATTATTATTATTATTATTATTATTATTGCTTTCAATTTCGAATGAGAATTAAAAGAAATATAATTTCACATTAAAAAAGATGTCAGTTAATCATTATCTCATCTCTTAGATAATAAATACACGTCTTTTATCCCTTATTATTACCAATTCCTCTTCCTATCTCCCCCTCTACCTTCTCCTCCCCCTCCGAGTCTCCCCTTCCGTTCCCCCTCGACACCTCAAAGCAAACACGTTCCATGTTAACTGATACTCTCTCTCTCTCTCTCTCTCTCTCTCTCTCTCTCTCTCTCTCTCTCTCTCTCTCTCTCTCTCCATTGTTAATGTGGAATGAGATGGAGGTTTATTTGTACTCTCTCTCTCTCTCTCTCTCTCTCTCTCTCTCTCTCTCTCTCTCTCTCTCTCTCTCTCTGGTAGAAATATATACAGGTTTATATGAAATGTAATTTTCAGTATTCTCTCTCTCTCTCTCTCTCTCTCTCTCTCTCTCTCTCTCTCTCTCTCTCTCTCTCTCTCTCTCTCTCTCTCTGGTAGAAGTATATACAGGTTTATATGAAATATAATTTTCAGTATTTTTGCATTCTCTCTCTCTCTCTCTCTCTCTCTCTCTCTCTCTCTCTCTCTCTCTCTCTCTCTCTCTCTCTCTCTCTGTCCAGTGTTAATGTGCTTTTATATGCCTGAAAATGGTTTATTTTTTACATATAAGTTTTTGCCTAATTCCACAATTAAGGGATATATGTAGAGATTATATATATATATGTATATGTATATGTATATATATATATATATATATATATATATATATATTATATACATACATACATACACGCACGCACGCGCGCATGTACATCCGCACATTCTTTCTATACGCGCGCACATGTGTTCCCTAATTTCCCGACTGGGTCAGTAAATCTCAGGCGGCTTCAAATTGTCTCTCTCTTTATTTCCCGGAAAACAGTCGAAGTTATCCGAAATAAAGTTGGAATGTGTTGGCAGTTGCGGGCATTACACGATTACAGCCACAGGCCTCTTAGGCCTATGTGCCTCTCTCTCTCTCTCTCTCTCTCTCTCTCTCTCTCTCTCTCTCTCTCTCTCTCTCTCTGGTCATTGTTAGTTTTGAATTATTTGAAAGTTTATTGGAAATAGGATTTTCAATTTTTTCATACACTCTCTCTCTCTCTCTCTCTCTCTCTCTCTCTCTCTCTCTCTCTCTCTCTCTGTTTCAATCTGTCTCTCTTTCTCTCCCTGATTCTTTCTCTCAATTTGTCTCTCTTTCTCCCCTAATATTTCTCTCTCTCTCTCTCTCTCTCTCTCTCTCTCTCTCTCTCTCTCTCTCTCTCTCTCTCTCTCTCTCAATCTGTCTCTCTCTCTCTGAATCTTTCTCTCAAACTGTCTCTCTCTCCCTGAATCTTTTTCTCCTTGAATCTCTCTCTCTCTCTCTCTCTCTCTCTCTCTCTCTCTGCGGTAAGTGGGTATCAGAGTGTACCCACCCCTCCCCCCTAACCTTGGCACAATGATTCATCTATTCTAATCAGATTTGACGGCTGCCGTAGATGAACAGAGTAATGGCTTATTCAGGCTTTGCATGGAGGCGTCATTGCTTGCTTTTGTTTCTCTCTCTCTCTCTCTCTCTCTCTCTCTCTCTCTCTCTCTCTCTCTCTCTCTCACGATACCGAGGGACATGTGTTCGGATCCCGGATTGGCTTGGAATGCAATTGTATGTGCACTTTTTTTTTTTCAAGATAGAATGCTTTTGCTCTCTTGTAGATTGATGTGTGTACCTGGTCGTTAGTCGCATCTAGTAGGTTTTATATATATACGCATATAAATATACATATATTTTTTAATGTAGAATTATGTAGAGGTGTATTAGAAATGTAAAGTTCGATTATTTTTACATATTCTCTCTCTCTCTCTCTCTCTCTCTCTCTCTCTCTCTCTCTCTCTCTCTCTCTCTCTCTCTCTCTAAATATAGCTCAGATATCATTTATTGATCTGGTAGGCTCAAGAGGACTGGATATGTCAAGATTACCACACTAGTACGACAGATCAAATTGAGAGAGAGAGAGAGAGAGAGATGTATCTGCTTGACACTCCACGTAAAACAAAGAGCTCAGAGGGAGAAACAAGTGAGAAGTCCAACAAAGGCAAAACAAATAAACACCTGGAATAAAGACATCAAACGGTCGGGGGGGGGGGAGGGGGAACAGGTATCCCGCACCCCAGTGACAGGCCTCCCATTGCTTGTGAAATCTGCCGTGTAGTTGCTGTTGTTATTGCTGTAGTTGGTGTTTCCATGGCTGTAGTTGGCGTTCCCATTGCTGTCTTGTACCGAGTATTTCTATTGCTGCAGCTGCTGTTTCTATTGATGTAGCTGCTGTTCCCACTGCTGTCTTGTACCGAGTATTTCTATTGCTGCAGCTGCTGTTTCTATTGATGTAGCTGCTGTTCCCATTGCTGTGTTGTACCGAGTATTTCTATTGCTGCAGCTGTTGTTTCTATTGATCTAGTTGCTGTTCCCACTGCTGTCATGTACCGAGTATTTCTGTTGCTGTAGCTGCTGTTTCTACTGATGTAGCTGCTGTTCCCATTGCTGTGTTGTACCGAGTAACCTAACAAGCCTCTGTCTGTCATTACAAGATCATTGTTCACACCTCGGCTTCGTCTCCTCCACTCGACAAGACCCTCTTCAGGGCTGAGAGAGAGAGAGAGAGAGAGAGAGAGAGAGAGAGAGAGAGAGAGAGAGAGAGAGGAGGAGGAGGAGGAGGAGGAGGAGGAGAGTGAGAGAGTGGGAACTTAAGGGTAGACAGAGTTGTCAGGTAGCAGCAGCAGCAGAATTCTTTTTTTATTTATTTTCCTTTGAAAATCGTCTCTTCCATCCCCTCCTCCTTCCCTATTTCCTTTCCTGTTTCCCCAAAACACATAGACACTTAGGGAGCTTTTAGGGAAATTCCCGCCAAATCTCTTCAGTATTTCGTACCTCTGTCGGGTGATTGTATGGGGAAAAATCCCTTCCTCTAGGGGAACTTTTTTTTATTTATCTTTTTTACTTTTCGCTTGAAGAAAACGTTCAGACTCTGGCAACGCCGTTGAAGTGTTTGTGGGTCGTAGAGAA
>NC_089753.1:26648912-26681412 GCF_040412425.1 Macrobrachium rosenbergii | reverse complement strand
TATTTTTATTCATCTGATTTTAAGATTTAATATAATGTATATTTTAGCTGTCAAGATGCCAATGCTACCTTGCCATTGCATTAAGGGTTCTCGAAACCTGTTTCTTTTCTGTTTCTTCTGTTTCTTCTATGTTTTCTCTCTGTTTCTTTTCATGTTTCTTTTGTTTCTTTTCATTTTTCTTTTGTTTCTTTTCATTTTTCTTCTCTGTTTCTTTTCACGTTTCTTCTGTTTCTTCTCGTGTTTCATCGCTTGTTTCTTCTCTGTTTCTCCCCTGTTTCTTCCCTGTTTCTCCTCTGTTTCTTTCCCGTTTCTTTTCATGTTTCTTTTGTTTCTTTTCATTTTTCTTCCCAGTTTCTCCTCTGTTTCTTTCCTGTTTCTTCCCAGTTTCTCCTCTGTTTCTTTCCTGTTTCTTCCCAGTTTCTCCCCTGTTTCTTTCCTGTTTCTTCCCAGTTTCTCCCCTGTTTCTTTCCTGTTTCTCCCAGTTTCTTCCCTGTTTCCTCCTCTCGATCACAGCTGACCAACTGGAGAGACATGAGACTTTCTCTCTCTCTCTCTCTCTCTCTCTCTCTCTCTCTCTCTCTCTCTCTCTCTCTCTCCTTTCTTCTCCTTAATTTTCCGATACCATTAATCACTGTGATTGGAATCTGGTATCGGAAAGTATTACCGCCTGTGTACCGCCGCGTCGTTACCGAGATAAATCTCGATTATCGGAAAAAAGATTGCTGGGGCTGTAAGGGGGGAGGGGGTAAATAGAGGGAGGGGGCGGGGGAGGGGAAGAATGGAGGATGGGGGAGAGATGAAAATGGAGGTGGGGTTTTCGGTTGGGAGGCCAAGGTAGGTGTTTTTTAAATGAGTGGAACCGATGTGATTGATTTAAAAACTTATTTTTATTATTTATTTTTATTTTTATTTTTTTTTAACGGTCCTCTTAAAACCACAAACAAACTTTCTCACGATGAACTAAAGGAGAAAGAAGAGAATTCCGGATTCTGAAAGTCAGTGGCTAGAATTTTTTTTTTTTTACTAGATCTTCAAATTATCCTTAGGGCATCTGTTTAGAAAGGTTTTGGGTCACAGTGAGGCTTGAGAGAAGCCTGGAGAGGTAGTAAGGTACAAACAAGCTCTTTGTTGCAGCAGAGACGTTTGAACGTATTTAAAAAAATCCAAAAGAAGTTTCTAAAAAAAAAAAGTTACCAAAAATTTTTTCCAAAATTTTTTTCAAGAAAATTTTCCAAAATCTTTTTCAATGAAATTTTTTCAAAATAAATTTTCCCCAAAAAATTTTTTCTAAAAATTTTTTCCAAAAAATAAACAGTTCCCAAAAAGACCTTTTTCCAAAAACACGTTTTTCAAAAAAATCTTTTCTCAAAAACAGTTTTCCAAATAATGTTTTTCCATAAGAATAAAGTTTTTCCTGGGAAGTTCTAAAAAAAGTTTTCCAAAAAATACTCGTTGTAAAAAGTGTTTTCAAAAAAAATTTTTCAAAAAGTTTTCAATAAACGTTTTCTTAAAAAAAATTTTCGAAAAGTTTCTCCAAACAAGTTTCAAGCTTTCAGGGTTAAAATAATTTAAAATTTAAGTTTTGACATTATTATTATTATTATTATTATTATTATTATTATTATTATTATTATTATTATTATTATTATTATTATGTTATTAAACTGAAGTTTACAGACACGGGTTATCTGACATTATTATTATTATTATTATTATTATTATTATTATTATTATTATTATTATTATTATTATTATTATTATTATTATTATTTTGTATAAAACTGAAGTTTACAAGCACGGGTTATTTGAAGATGAAACATCCAAGATAATTAGGAGAGAGAGAGATTAGAGAGAGAGATCAAAGAAGCCTTTTGTCTTATAATGGTGTGTCAACAGAACCCAGTCATCCCTAATTATCCCCTCCCCTGTCCATCCCCTATTCCCCTCCCTTATTCCCATTACCTTAACCCTTTAACCCTTAACCCCCTCCCCCCTTAGACTTTGCCCTCCCTTTTCCTAAGGGTTTGTTTCTAGCCTCTCGCTTTGTCTCTTCTTGGTGCTTTGTTTGCGCCTCTCTCTCTCTCTCTCTCTCTCTCTCTCTCTCTCTCTCTCATCTCTCTCTCTAAAATAAACTCTCTCTCTCTCTCTCTCTCTCTCTCTCTCTCTCTCTCTCTCTCTCTCTCTCTCTAAAAGGAGTAGAGAACTAGCTCTCTCTCTCTCTCTCTCTCTCTCTCTCTCTCTCTCTCTCTCTCTCTCTCTCTCTCTCTCAAAAGGAGTAGAGAACTAGCTCTCTCTCTCTCTCTAAAAGGAGAGAAGAGAGAGAGAGAGAGAGAGAAAAGGAGTAGAGAACTAGCTCAAAGCTCTCTCTCTCTCTCTCTCTTGTCTCTCTCTCTCTCTCTCAAAAGGAGTAGAGAACTAGCTCTCTCAAAAGGAGTAGAACCTCTCTCTCTCTCTCTCTCTCTCTCTCTCTCTCTCTCTCTACTCCCTCTCTCTAAAAGGAGTAGAGAACTACCTCTCTCCTCTCTAAAAGGAGTCTATCTCTCTCTCTCTCCCTCTCTCTCTCTAAAAGGAGGAGAACTATCTTCTCTCTCTCTCTCTCTAAAGGAGAGAACTATCTCCCTCTCTCTAAAAGGAGTAGAGAACTATCTCTCTAAAAGGAGTATCTCTCTCTCTCTAAAAGAGAACCTATCTCTCTCTCCTAAAAGGAGTAGAACTTTGCTACCTCTCTCTCTCTAAAAGGAGTTATCTCTCTCTAAAAGGGTTTGTTTCTCTCTCTCTCTCTCTCTCTCTCTTTGGAGTAGAGAACTAGCTTGTCTCTCTCTAAAAGGAGTAGAGAACCTATCTCTCTCTCTCTCTCTCTCTCTCTCTCTCTCTCTCTCTCTCTCTCTCTCTCTCTCTCTCTCTCTCTCTAAAAGGAGTAGAGAACTATCTCTCTCTCTATCTCTCTCTCTCTAAAAGGAGTAGAGAACTACCTCTCTCTCTCTCTAAAAGGAGTAGAGAACTATCTCTCTCTCTCTCTAAAAGGAGTCTCTCTCTCTCTCTCTCTCTCTCTCTCTTGGGAAATGCCATGGGCTCGTTCCATATATTCCCGTTACGAACGTGTTGACAAAAACGTTGAATTATGTACCTGATAGCTAGTAGACTGAGGGTGGTTGAAACACGGGGAAGAAGGTCACACAGTACCAGAAGGCTAGACAATAAAACAATAATAATAATAATAATAATAATAATAATAATAATAATAATAATAATTTTATTTATCAAAGATTTTTGTCACTAATTTTCCTCATGACATATCAACGAGAAATGTCAAATTTTTATTTGTTCTCTCTCTCTCTCTCTCTCTCTCTCTCTCTCTCTCTCTCTCTCTCTCTCTCTCTCTCTCTGCTTTATTAGCTCTAGAGCCTTATTGTGACCCGTTAATGCATCGTAAGACCTTCCTTTTTGAATCCGGCATGGGATAAAGAATAATCAGTAAGGAGAGAGAGAGAGAGAGAGAGAGAAAAAATGGAAGATAGAGAATATACTCGAAGAAGAGGAATATGGGAAAGAGGGGAAAAAACTGGAAAGTATCTGATGAGAGAGAGAGAGAGAGAGAGAGAGAGAGAGAGAGAGAGAGCTATCGCATTAGATAATTGGTCATATTCTTACCGGCCGTAATGAGATGATGGACTTGCCCATGGCAATCATTAGGCTGATTAAATCCTCAGGCTTTACAGACTGATAGTTTATCAGGCTGGAAAATCTGGGCCCTTTCATTGCCAGACGAGTAAGACTGACGTTTGGATGTGATGTTATTAATGTTATTAAGATTATAATTATCCCGGTACACTCAGGTTAATAACAGTGAAGAATTACATATTTCGGAACCATTTTTTTTTTTCGTTTCAGACTTTTTTTATATTAAATCTAAATTTTTTGCAGTTTTTCTGTATATTAAATAAAAAAAATTCAATTTTTTTGGTATATTAAATCTAACTTTTTAAAGAAAAATTTTTGTATATTAAATCTAAATATTTTTTCAGTTTTTTTTGTATAGTAAATAAACAAATTTTTGTTTCAATTTTTTCTTGTATATTAAATCTAAAAATTTTTCATATTTTTATATTAGATAAAAAAAGTTTTACCAGTTATTTATATTAAATCTAAAAATTTTTTCCGTTTTTTGTATATTAAATCTAAAATATTTTGTTTCAGTTTTTTTATATATTAAATATAAAAAAAAATTTAGTTCGGTTTTTTTAGTATATTAAATCTTTGTTCATTGTGGAATAGCATTTGATTGATGGCAAATTTTCTCTCGTTTGCTATATTTGTATGTATGTATGTGTGTGTGGGGTACTTGTGTTTGTGTGCGTGTGTTTGTTGTGTGTGTATGTGCGTTTTGCCTTTGTTGTTAGAATTATATATATATATATATATATATATATATATATATATATATATATATATATATATATATATATATATATATATATATATATATATATATATATATATATACATATATGCCTGTGTGGGTAGTTCTTGTGTAAAATCGGGTATCATTAATACCCCCATCTCTGTAATTTCAAAGGAAAAATCGTCAAAGAGAATATAATCTCTTGACAGACCCAACTCGCCCATTTGCTGCGTTTAGAGTGCATTAACCCGCGTTTTGCGTGCGCGCGTGAGTGAATGCACGTTCGCCAGAAATTCTGAAGAAAGTGCCACCGGTATTTTAAAAGGCCTCAGGGTAGGCGAAGTGTCCATAGCTTTTGAAAAATCTCGGACGTTCTGAAAAGATCATTATATATGGAATGTGTATGTGAGTGTATGTGTGTATGTTTATGTGTATGTATCTGTCAGTGCACATATGTACATGTACATAATCGCGTATGTGCATATTTTTCATTATATGTTACCTGTCAGTATGTACGGGACAGTGTGGACATTACGTATCGTCTTCATTGTACGTGTTCGTATGCGTACGTACGTTATGTATATATTTGTGTACGTATATGTGTCAGTGTTTGTGTGCATATGTACGTTTGTGAGCGTGTCTGGGTTTTTAGCCGCCCATTTGACCTTCCTCCTGAAGGAGGGCTGTTCAGCCCACAAACAAAATCCTTTTGGTGGGTTTGAAGAAGCCTTCGTCGTACATTTTTCATCTCCTCAGAACTCTCTCTCTCTCTCTCTCTCTCTCTCTCTCTCTCTTCTTCTTCTTCTTCTTCTTCTTCTTCTTCTTCTGAAAGTCTTCCCAGTTCTCTCTCTCTCTCTCTCTTCTGTCTCTCTCTCTCTCTCTTTCTCTCTCTTCTCTTTTCTTTCTTTCTTCTTCCTCTTCTGTTTACTACTGAAAGTCTTCCCAGTTCGTCTCTCTCTCTCTCCCTCTCTCTCTCTCTCTCTCTCTCTCTCTCTCTCTCTCTCTCTCTCTCTCTCTCTCTCTCTTCCGTTGAATTTACTTCTTCGATTGACTACTTAAGTCGTCCGAGTTCGTATCTCGTTGTTTACCACATACGAGAAAAGCAAAGAGCTGAATGATACATCTGAAGGCGAGCAGATACTGGCGAATAAAGCATCAAGGAGAAAAATGAATGAATCCGTGAATGAGTGAATAATCTTCAATTTTTTTTTTTTTAATATCTGCACTGCTTATTTACTTTGTTTACTTGCTCATTCATTAGCGGTAATTATTTTTCAATTGTTGTTCCTCAAGTTTTGTTGTTTTTTATTGTTGTTGTTTTTCTGTAGTGCGCACAGTCCTCTCTGCAGCGCAGTAGCTGACGAAAGTCAATAATTAAAAAGAAAAAAATAGGTAAAGAAAGAAAAAAAAAAGACAAATTGTCACAGTAGCGAGGCTTTTGAAGTCCTTCTCGGTGTGGAGACGCATCATTATCGTCATCCTCGCGAGAAGAAGAAGAAGAAAAGGAGAAGAAGATGAAGATGAAGAAGAAGAAGGAGAAGGAGAAGGAGAAAGAGAAGGAGAAAGGAGAAGGAAGGAAGGAAGAGAAGAAAGAGAAGAAGATGGGAGGGGGAGACATGAAAGGTGTGCGCTTCCTTCAGAAGTTTTCGGTGGCAGCGGTTTTGACTTGGGACGGTTTCGGTTATGTGACCTGGAGTGGCCCCGGAGCAGGAAGTCGCTGGCTCCTCTTGAAGCACTGAGAGAGAGAGAGAGAGAGAGAGAGAGGAAGAATGAGAGAGAGAGAGAGAGACAGAGAGAGAGAGAGAGCAAAGCGCACTTCACTTAGGACGCGGAAGATCAAAGGGCTTCTTCTTCTACTCACTCTCTCCTCCTACAAGTAACGCCGTCTTGTGTCTGTGGCCGAGTCAATAGGCTCTCCTTAGTCTCATATCAAAGCCTTTGAGGTGATGTCCTCAGGGTCCTATCCTTCCCCCCCTCCCCCTACCCCCTTCCCCCTCCTCCTTTCCGCATTCATCTACCTCCACACACCGCCTTTCGTCTCGCTTTTATTTTATTTAAAAAAATTTTTCTCTCGCTTCCCTTCCCTCGTTGACCTGACTTGGGTAGGTCGGAGGAGGGGGTGGAGGAGGAGACAAGGACATACCCTTCCCCCTGCCCCCTCCTTCCCTCTCCTCCCTCCCCCCCCCCTTCTCCAGAGGCACTGGCTCGATTAATTTTTCCTTGTGTGATTTCAGTCGACTCTTTGAAGAAGAAAAGTCGGCCGATTGAAGTATGTGACGTTGTGTCTCTTATTAAAGAATATTGGAATCTTTTGGTGAGGCCTCTTGAAGCGTCCTTTGCGTGCATGTGGGCACGTATATACACGTGTGTGTGTGTGTGTGTGAGTATGTGTGTGCGTATAATATATATACACATTTTGTGTATGTGTGTATGTGTTTTGCATTCCTAAGGTCAGAAAATTTTCAGAACAATTTTCGTCTTACATTTTTTCGGAGACTAAAAAATACCCAAAATTAATTTGGTCGTTCTTAATTACTTCTAGTACGGTGAAAGTGTCCTCTCTCTCTCTCTCTCTCTCTCTCTCTCTCTCTCTCTCTCTCTCTCTCTCTCTCTCTCTCTGCGCCATGTTTGAAATTCAGCATCGCAGATACGGTAAACAGATATACAATGAAATTCATTTCTTGAACACCGTCTGGAGCTTATTACGGGACACCCTCTCTCTCTCTCTCTCTCTCTCTCTCTCTCTCTCTCTCTCTCTCTCTCTCTCTCTCTCTCTCTTCTCGCAGGTGCACTCCATATTCAAGGCATCCGCTCTTTTGTTCCAGTTCTCCTTTATGCTTTTACTGAAGTAAATGAAAAACATGGAGAGAGAGAGAGAGAGAGAGAGAGAGAGAGAGAGAGAGAGAGAGAGAGGTGAATTATTCACTGTAATTACGAAACAGCTCCTATCAAGAAAAGAAAATGGTGAATTGGCTGCTTTTGATAAAAAAAAAAAAACAAGTAAAAATGCGCCGAAATTTCTTCGGCGCAATCGAGTTTTCTGTACAGCGTATAATCAAGGCCACCGAAAATAGATCTATCTTTCGGTGGTCGCGGTATAATGCTTGTATGACCCGCGGCCCGTGAAACTTTAACCACGACACGGTGGTGACCTATCCTATATCGTTGCCAGAAGCACGATTATGGCTAACTTTAACCTTAAATAAAATAAAAAAAACTACTGAGGAGGCTAGAGGGCTGCAATTTGGTATGTTCGATGATTGGAGGGTGGATGATCAACATACAAATTTGCAGCCCTCGAGCCTCAGTGGTGTTTAAGATCTGAGGGCGGACAGAAAAAGTGTGGACAGAATAAAGTGGGGACGGACAGACAAAGCCGGCAAAATATTTTTCTTTTACAGAAAACTAAAAAAAAAAGTGGAATTTTTTTCTCTCTCTTTTTTATCTATTTTTTTTTTTTTTTGCTTTGTTATTTCTGCTTCGTTTCTGTAGATGACAAGGTTTGATTAATATTTCTCTCGTGTTCTTGTTGGGATTCGTTTGGACAAAGAATGATATTTGTATACATTGTATCCTTCTCAAAAGAGAGAGAGAGAGAGAGAGAGAGAGAGAGAGAGAGAGAGAGAGAGAGAGAGAGAGAGTAATAATACTGGCCTGAAATTGTCGATACCTGTGAACCGTCTCTCTCACACATCTCTCCTTCTCGCCAAAGAAAGCTTTGATCTGCCTCACCTCCAGAAAAATCCATATTTACAACATTGATACAGGCTTATTGATAACGCCCACCTCTCTCTCTCTCTCTCTCTCTCTCTCTCTCTCTGCTTCATCAAAGAACAGACACACACACACACCTTTCTCAAGTATATCTGATGCAGCAGATTCTTGAATTAATGAACTGAATCTCTCTCTCTCTCTCTCTCTCTCTCTCTCTCTCTCTCTCTCTCTCTCTCTCTCAGTCTTGGGGGCGACGATGCTCGTAGGTGTCAGTGCTTCTTCCCTTTTTTTGTGTTTTTGACTTTGTCGAAGAAATTGGGGGATTTTGTTGTTTCCCTTTTGTTGTTTTTTTTGTTGGTTTTCCTTGTTCCCCGTGTGTGTTTTTTTTTATCTTGTTTCTCTGTCGTTTTTTGTGACCTTCGTTTATTACGTTGTTCATCTCGTTTGTGCATTTGTCGAAGAAACTGCTGTTTTTTTGTGACCGTTTATTACGTTGTTCATCTCGTTTGTTGTTCTCACGTTTTTCCTGGTTTGTGTTGTTTAGTTTACCAACATCTCGCCCCCGTTGTTAACATCTTGCCCCCGTTGTTGTTCTTCTTCCCACCTCCGTAAACTGTAACTAAAGTTGGGTTACGACTCGGGAATAATCTTTTTGAGAGCCAAAGTTTCTTCCTCTCGCAACGCAACACTGACCTACTAATGGAGGGGCCGTGTCATACAGTGATGCTCATTTATTTCGTTTTGTTTTATGGATTTTTTTTTTTTTTTTTTTTTTTTTTTATAGTTTCCTGTACAAGAAAACTATTGTGCCGGCTCTTTGTCTGTCCTTCCGCACTTTTTTCTGTCCGCACTTTTTCTGTCTGCACTTTTTCTGTCTGCACTTTTTCCGTCCGCACTTTTTCTGTCCGCACTTTTTCTGTCCTCCATCAGGTCTCAAAAACTACTGAGGCTAGAGGGCTGCAAATTGGTATGTCGATCATCCACCCTCCAATCATCAAACATACCAAATTGCAGCCCTCTAGCCTCAGTAGTTTTTATCTTATTTAAGATTAAAGTTAGCCATAATCGTTCGTCTTGCAACGATATAGGCCAGGCATCCACCTGGCCGTGGTTAAAGATTCATGGGCCGCGGCTCATACAGCATTATACCGAAAAATAGACCTATTTTCGGTGGCCTTGATTATACGCTGTAGCGGCTGTAAAGAAAACTCGATCGCGCCGAAGAAACTTCGACGCCAATTTTTTTGTTTCTTGTTTTATCAGACTGTGGTATATTTTCATTTTGTCGATTTAATTTTAATTTATTTTAAATTGTTCATCTTGGTACAATGTTTGAGAGCTTCAGTTTCCACGTTAGTCAGAGGGCGTCGAAACATTGTTTTTCAGCTTTACGGTGCTTGAAGAGATTTTATCAAAAGGTATAGATTAATCAACTGGAGGACGAGAGAGAGAGAGAGAGAGAGAGAGAGAGAGAGAGAGAGAGAGAGAGAGAGAGAAGAACTCTGCTCAAAAAATCGGTCCATATTTCCATGTACTAAAAAAAAATTCGTTCCCTTGTTCCAGGTAGAGTGTCAAATGATCCCCTTCCCCACCCCCTCCCTTTCCGGATAACCCCTCCCCTCCCCTTCTCAGATAACCCCACCCCCTTCCCCCAAACCCTGATAAGTGTGAGAATAGACCCCGTTAAGCACCTACTTAAACACCCCATGATTCTTTTTTTTTTTTGTGCTTGCAAGCGGGGGAGAGAGAGAGAGAGAGAGAGAGAGAGAGAGAGAGAGAGAGAGAGAGAGAGAGAGAGAGAGAGCCTTTGAAGGCTGGCTTGGAGGAGAACGTGAGTGAACGAGGCCGTTTTATACGAGAGTGAATAACTTCGTATCGAGTTGATCGAGTTTTTCGGTGAGATTGAGTTTGACAAAGTTTTTCTGGGTTGATACATTTTTGATATAAGTTGTTTTGATTGAGTTGGACAAAGTTTGTGTTTAATTTGGTTTTCGGCGATTGAGTTGACAAATTTCAGTTTTTCGGTGATTGGGTTGATACATTTTCGTTGATGTTTGTTTTGATTGTGGACAAAGTTGTTTTTTTTCGATTGAGTTGACAAATTTCAGTTTTTTCGGTGATTGGGTTGATACATTTTCGTTGATGTAAGTTGTTTTGTTTGAGTGGACAAAGTTCAGTTGACAAATTTGAGTTTTTCGGCGATTGAGTTGACAAATTTCAGTTTTTCGGTGATTGGGTTGATACATTTCCGTTGATATAAGTTGTTTTGATTGAGTGGACAAAGTTCAGTTGACAAATTTGAGTTTTTCGGCGATTGAGTTGACAAATTTGAGTTGGCAGATATGAGTTTTTGGTGACTGAGTCGACAAATTTGAGATTTTGGGGATTGAATTCACATGGGACTGAGATTATTGACCACGAGGAACCCGTGTTACCGTCTACAGTTCACCGCCCACTGCACGTTGTAGACTCTGTCCACGGAACTGATATAGATTAGTAATTGAAAAGACATTTCAGTCAATTACATGGTGTTTGTTCCCTTCTTCCAATTAGTCGTTGTTCCTGGCAACGATATAGGCCAGGCCACCACCGGGCCGTGGTTCTTTTGAGTTCTGCGAGTAACTAGTTGATAATTTTATCTTTGATCAAAGAGGTTTTTCACATCGATTTCAGATTGTTTAGTGGAAGTACCGAGTTTTTTTTTTTTTGCACATTGTTTATTGTTATTTTTTTTTTTCATTGCGTAGTAGATAATTGCCTTCGTATGTTTGTTTTCTCTGTTTAGATTTCATTTGATGTTTGCTTTCAAAAATCACAGAAAAATAAACGAAAATTATGGAAAAAACACCACTTTTGTGGAGATGCTGAGTTCTAAAGTTATGTCAATAATAATAATAATAATAATAATAATAATAATAATAATAATAATAATAATAATAATAATAATAATAATACTGTACAGGCAATATAGCTATGTATCGGTCCTGTTATGTAAATATTACATAGAATATGGCCTGATATGTAATTATTAATTAAAATAGTCCTGTTATGTAATTATTACAAAGAGTAGGTCCTGACATGTAATTATTACATAGAATAGGGCCTGCTATGTAATTATTACAAAGAATAGGTCATGTCATGTAATTATTACATAGAATAGGGCCTGTCATGTAATTATTACATAGCATAGGGCCTGTCATGTAATTATTACATAGAGGAGGGCCTGTTATGTAATTATTAATAGAATAGCACCTGTTATGTAATTATTACATGGAGGAGGGCCTGTTGTGTCATTATTACATAGAATTGGGCCTGTTATGTAATTATTACACACAAAATAGGGCCTGTTATGTAATTATTACAAAGAATAGGTCCTATCATTTAATTATTACATAGAATAGGGCCTGTTGTGTAATTATTACATTGAATAGGTCCTGTTATGTAATTATTACATTGAATAGGTCCTGTTATGTAATTATTACGTACAATTGGTCCTGTTCTGTAATTAATACATAGAAAAAAAATGTAAAGGAAAGAAAAGGATCTCATTTTGTTGCATAGATAAGACTTGGGAATTTGAATTACCGATTTACTTTATTCGTAGACACGGCTCATTTTTTTTTAATCTAGAAGAAATTAACGAAGAAAATCCCCTCTTTTATGTAAATGCCAATTTTAAACGTGTCTTCCTTAGACGGTGAAAAGGGGGGTTAGAGTGGCTGGACAGCCAGATAAATTGAATTAAGACAGTCAAGACGAGGTACATGGATGCAAAGTTGGAACAGGAAGAAGAAATAAGAAATAATAGTCAGAGAGGATGGACAGCAAGATTGAAGAAAGGAAGATGGAATAGTTAGAGAGGTTGGACAAAAATACTGAAGAAAGGAAGATGGAATAATTAGAGAGGCTGGACAGCAAGATTGAAGAAAGGAGTAGGGAATGGCAGTACTGTAAAAGGGTAAACAGCGGGTTCAGCTACGGGCCTTAGGAACGCCGCAAACACTTTTAGTTTTCTGAAAAAGAAAACTTTTGTGCCGGCTTTGTCTGTCCATCCGCACTTTTTCTGTCCGCCCTCAGATCTTAAAAACTACTGAGGCTAGAGGGCTGCAAATTGATATGTTGATCATCCACCCTCCATTCATCAGACATACCAAACTACAGCCCTCTAGCCTCAGTAGTTTTTATTTTATTCAAGGTTAAAGTTAGCCATAATCGTTCTACTGGCAACGAGATAAGACAGGCCACCACCTGGCCGTGGTTTAAGTTTCGTGGACCGTGGCTCAAACAGCATTATACCAAGACCACCGAAAGATACATCTATTTTCGGTGGCCTTGATTTTACGCCGTAGCGGCTGTACAGAAAACTCGATTGCGTCGAAGAAACTTCGGCGCATAATTTACTTGTTTTTAGCGTTTCCAGTTTTCTCTTACGTAAATTGAAGGTTTAAAGGTGTGCTAGAGATTTGTATGGCCAGGAACAACAGGCCATTATAAAAGATGGGTTGTAATTACAACCTTCTTTTCTGTAGGTACGAAATAATCGATGCGTTTCCGCGAACCGCGTAACTTTCTCGTGCTGCCTCGCCTCCGTCAAGTGGAAAGGAATTGTGTTCCCGGAATATTCCGTTCCATTCCGAGAATCCTATTTTTCTCAGAACAGTACATATCATACTTTCTTTTTTATTTTTTTTTTTTTACTTTTGTTATTGTGGTAACTCGCTTTTGGTTTCGTTTTGAATAGCTGGGGTTTGGTTGTTTTTTTTTTTTTCTTAGTACGATTTGTATAATTTTTTTTATTATATTCTGGTGATTGTTTTCATGATTTTTTTTAACAAATGAATGTATATTTTTCTTAATGTCATTTTTGCACCTTTTTGAAAGTTCTGTTTTTTGATATAATCGTTTCTTGTTTCAGAGCCGGAGTTGTTTTAAAAAATTTTTTTTTGTAACTAATATAACCTACGTCAAAATATTTGTAGCTTTTTTTTTAATAATGTTGTTTTCTCCTTTCGTACCAAAGAATTATCTTTTCTTTTCTGGTAGCTACTTCTTCTTCTTCTTTTAACGTGCTTTTCTTCCCATTTTTTTGTATGGGGTAAGCGCGATGCCTTCTTTTGAAGGACTTTGATTTGGCTTTGGGGTAGACCGTAGTCTCGATCGGCTGCCCTGCCTGACATCGCTTAGACCCCGGTAGCGTATGTACACGTATCATACCAGTCACCAGCGCCCTTTCTCCCAGCAACGAGAAGTTGTTGCGTGGTTAGGTGGACAGTTTGAGACGTGTGAGGTGTCTGTAATGTTTTTAGGAGATGTTGGAGTGGCTTTGTTTGTGTGTGCATTAGTCTGTAACACCCATTTGCTCTTAAGCAAACCTATCCATTGATTACGTTCGTAATCCCGGGGTGTCTACACGGATAGCAAAGTGTCCGCCTCTCTGACCGGTCGGCTGCGGATTTGAACCCGCGCCACAGACCTGTATGAAGTCCGAAGATGCTGCTCTAACCGACTTGGCCATCGAGGCTCTTATTCTGGTAGCTACAATACAATGGATTTCAAAACAGTCATGATTGCTTAAATTGAAATATATTACGAGTTTTTTTTTCTATTATAATTATTTAATTATATATCATATCATTTTGTATGATATATGCATTCATTAATATAGTTTTAGTTTTCTGAAAAGAAAACTATTGTGCCAGCTTTGTCTGTCCGTCTGCACTTTTTTCTGTCCGCACTTTTTCTGTCCGCCCTCAGATCTTAAAAACTACTGAGGCTAGAGGGCTGCAAATTGGTATGTTGATCATCCAACCTCCAGTCATCAAACATACTAAATTGCATCCCTCTAGCCTCAGTAGATGTTACTTTATACAAGGGTAAAGTTAGCCATAATCGTGCGTCTGGCAACGATATAGGCCAGGCCACCACCGGGCCGTGGTTAAAGTTTCACGGGCCGCAGCTCATGCAATATTATACCGAGACCACTGAAAGGTTGATGTATTTTCGGTGGCCTCGATTAGATTATATGATGTACAGAAAACTCGATTGTGCCTTTTACGTAGATTTTTTTTTTTAATTGGGTTTACATCAGTTTTTTTCACTGAAACGGTGATTTTTTTTTATTATTATTTAATTAAACTTAAGTCTCTGAAATAATATATTATTTTAGATTAATTGTCAAACTTTTTTTTTTAGATAACTGTCAAAGGCTTTTTTTTAGATAATTGTCATACTTTTTATTTTTTTTATTTTTTCATCTCATGTTACTAATTGGAAATTTCTATTCTTTGTGAAGATTGATTTTGATACATTGCAGTAAAGTAGAAATTCGGATTTGAATAGTTTTCATAAATATGTTTCTTCTTTTTTTTCATTTTTTGCTTGAAACGTTTCAAGTTCGATTTCTCTCACTTTCCTTATCTTTCATCTCCTTGTTCTTGTTCTTCTCCTCTTCCTCCTCCTCCTCCTCCTCCTCCCCCTCTTCTTCTTCTTCTTCTTCTTCTTCTTCTTCTTCCCTCCTCCTCCCTCCTCCTCCTCCTCCTCCTCCTCCTCTTCTTCTTCTTCTTCTTCTTCTTCTTCTTCTTCCCTCCTCCTCCTCCTCCTCCTCCTCCTCCTCCTCCTCCTCCTCCTCCTCCTCCTCTTCTTCTTCTTCTTCTTCTTCTTCTTCTTCTTCTTCCCTCCTCCTCCTCCTCCTCCTCCTCCTCCTCTTCTTCTTCTTCTTCTTCTTCTTCTCCTTCTTCTTCTTCTTCTTCTTCTTCTTCTTCTCCTCCTCCTCCTCCTCCTCCTCCTCCTCCTCCTCCTCCTCCTCCTCCTCTTCTTCTTCTTCTTCTTCTTCTTCTTCTTCTTCTTCTTGAATAAGAAGATGAAGAAGAACAAGAGGATATTTTTGGGTCTTTGTGCCCCGCAGATATCTCTTATGCCATGATAATAATTATCGGACCGAATCTTTATGAAGAAAGCACAAAGGCGGAGAGAAAAGATCATAGAGAAAGCCTACCACCTTCCTACCTTCCTCCTCCTCCTCCTCCTCCTCCTCCTCCTCCTCCTCCTCCTCCTCCTCCTCCTCCCCTCCCCCTCCCCCCCCCTCCTCTCTCTCCACCACCACTCCCAAACCCGCGCGCCTACTCATCGCGAGATGCTCCGAAACTATGGCTGCCACTGATGTACATCTCGGCGTATTGAATCGGCGTCTGCCGTCCCGCTTTTGATCCAGGGACGCCGCCATCTTGGAGAGCGAGAAATTAAAATAAAAAATGCCTAGGTGTGCAGTTTCTTTGATTAGGATTCGGAGACTCTGTGTATCAGTTTATTGACTCTTGGGACTCTTTGATCCGGCGAGAGAGAGAGAGAGAGAGAGAGAGAGAGAGAGAGAGAGAGAGAGAGAGGGAGAGAGGGGGGGGGGAAGGGGTGCTAGGAGAAGTCCTTTCATGTTCATTATTTCTTAGATAATGACTGTTTTGTTTTAAAGGAAAATATTTTTTTGAGGGAGTTTTGCTTTCATGGTATTTCGTTATTTATGTTTGTATATATTTTTATAAACTTAAACATTCACATTAATGCATATCAATATTCATTAATGTTCTCTTCATACGTTTTATATTTTTATGCATATAACTTCAAAGTTCATTTTAATGCATTATCAATATTCATTAATGTTCTCTTTATACGTTTTATATTTATGAATATATCTTCAAATATCATTTTAATCAATTATCAATATTCATTAATGTCCTTTTGAAGTCATGTAAAATTTTATTAATATTTACTCATGAAATTTGAAAGATGTAAAATCCAGCTTAAGAAAATACGAAACCTTTAGAAAACATGAACTCACTTTTGGAAAAAATACGAAAGCGTAAAAGAAACGAAAATAATTCCATAAAAAAATATATATATAAATACAAAGATCCATAAAAAAAATCTCAAAATCACAAAAGCTAAAACTAATGTAAAAATGTTTTTGTTCAGAATTTTATTTCCCAGAAATATCTTGGGGTTTTTAAAAAAAAGTAGGTTAACAATATGCATATGCAAAATACACTTGTTGGTACAAAGGCGTTTTTGTTATGTATGTCACTTTTAGGGGTGAGAGGGTGGGGAGGTAAGGGGAGGGGGCTGGCTTTATTCCTACGGTGGTGGCACTGCTTGAGACTGGCTCGTTGACTGATTGCTTAAGCTTTATCTTGCGTCACGAATGCCGGCGTCGCTGAGATGGAGGAGAGATAAGAACATTTGGTCAGAAGTTCAGGAGTGCGATCTGTAGAGAGAGAGAGAGAGAGAGAGAGAGAGAGAGAGAGAGAGGAGAAAAGAGAAAATAATTCCCACAGACATCTTGGTAGACAAAAACAGAAAAATAAACATGAGAGAGAGAGAGAGAGAGAGAGAGAGAGAGAGAGAGAGAGAGAGAGAGAGAGAGAGAGAGAGAGAGCTCTTAAAATAATTCCCACTGAGATCTTGGTAGACAGTGCATAGAAAAATAAACACACGAATGAGAGAGAGAGAGAGAGAGAGAGAGAGAGAGAGAGAGAGAGAGAGAGAGAGAGAGAGATTTGATATCTTTTGTTATATATGATTCATTGTACTGTATGAGGTCATCTGATTTGTTATTGAATAATATTACTGTTTCATTTTTCGCGTGCTAATTATCTTGCGTGTTGTTGCTTGAAGCGGTTCAAGAGCCGTATAAGGAATAAGTGTACTCTGCGTGTGTATGTGTGTTTGTGTGCTCTTGTTATCGTGTTGGATAGCGTATGTTTGTTCAAATGAACATATATATATACACATATGTATACATACATATATATGTATACATACATATATATATATATATATATATATATATATATATATATATATGTATATTTATAGTAAAGGACTGTAAGTCGAAAGGCCTTGCAGCACTCCATTGTTTCTCTTTCCTTTGTGGATCTTGTCTTTATTTATATGTTCATCACGTTCCATATTTTCGTGATTCAGTTGTACATATTCATCACGTTCCATATTTTCGTGATTCAGTTATACATACGTGTGTGTGTGTGTGTCGTACCGGTTTCGTCTTCATATCGAAGACATTTGCAGAGGAATGAGAGTTGCAATCAGTTGGGATTTCCACCCAGTATATACTGCATTTTCCAGAGGACTTAAAATGTCTTTACATTTAGAGACGAAACCGGTATTTCACCAGTACAATTTATTTATATTTATTATATATATATATATATATATATATATATATATATATATATATATATATATATATATATATATATATATATATATGTGTATGTGTGTATATATATACATACATACATACATTCGTACATACATACGAGCGAGTCTGAAGAAAAAAATTTGTCGTTCGTATACTTCATTGTTTTCCAGGGGTTCAAACACCACCAGGGACACTCACTCACAGTTCAAAGAAGGAAAAAACAATAAAGAAAAAAGAGAGAAAAAAAAAGGAATAAAAAAAGGAATATTCCCGTATCGGTTAATTAGACCCTCAAATCGCTCGACCCTGAGGAGAAGGTTCTTTTGAAGTCGACGGCGTCGACACAGGAATTGACAGCAATTACACGGCACTACAATGCCCGATCATATACACTCGACGGAGAGAGAGAGAGAGAGAGAGAGAGAGAGAGAGAGAGAGAGAGAGAGAGAGAGAGAGAGAGAAAGTTCCTGTTGTTACATAAAAATCTCCTATTCACATGCATCGATATTCTTAATTTTTTGTGTTCTACAATTTCGTATGTAATTTTTCCTCAGAGAGAGAGAGAGAGAGAGAGAGAGAGAGAGAGAGAGAGAGAGAGAGAGAGAGAGAGAGCGGCCCTCTTGTTACTTATATATATCCCTTATTCACTTGCGTCCATATTCATAATTTTTGTTGTTGTACAGTTTCATATATGATTCTCTCAGAGAGAGAGAGAGAGAGAGAGAGACCTATGAGAAAGCAAAGGGGTGAAGAAGGGATAAGCTAAAATTCCTATGAGAAACTTTTTCTTTGTTTTTTTTTTTGTTTTTGTCTCTCTCTCTCTCTCTCTCTCTCTCTCTCTCTCTCTCTCTCTCTCTCTCTCTCTCCGAAGAAAGTGATTACTTTAAGGCCTTAGACCACAAGCGGACGAAGCCACAGTGTATAGTAGAGAATTATAAAAGAATGGTTGAACACAGAAAAAATTGTGAATATGGGATGATTATGTAACAAGAGGGTCTCTCTCTCTCTCTCTCTCTCTCTCTCTCTCTCTCTCTCTCTCTCTCTCTCTTCTTGTTGCCTGGTCTCACTGTGACCCACACCAGACTACAATTATGTGCTCTAAAAAATCTCTGATCAAAAATGGTGTTGTGGATAAAAAAAAAAATAAATAAATGAAATGGGTGTCGCCTGTGTCTAGTTGGCCTCTTGAAGACCCCCTTCTCCTTCCCTCCCCTTCCCCCTTCCCCCTTCCTCTATCCCCCTCCCCCTTGCTGAAAAAGATGTAATTTACTGTCCTCGAAACACACAAGAGTCAGAAGGTTAAAAAAAAAAAAAAAAAAAAAAAAAAACTGCCGGAGCGTTTTTCACAATTTTGTGTGTTTTTGGACGCAGATTGAAAGTTGGACCTGTCACGATGCCTTTTTTGGGCAGCTTTTAAAGACTTGTTTTCGATACCCTTTTGTTTTCTGAGTTCTTGGAATCTAATATTTCTCTCTTGTTCATTTATATGTGTTTGTAGTGTATGTGGATAATGTGTATGTGTAATACATAAATATATATATACATAAATATATATATATATATATATATATATAAATATATATATATATATATATATATATATATAGTGTGTATATAAATATTTGTGTATATATATTATAAACATAAATAGACTTATATTTATATAAGTGTATATGTTTATTTATTGTGTGCGTGTATACATATATACATGTATACTCTGGAGAGAGAGAGAGAAAGAGAGAGAGAGAGAGAGAGAGAGAGGAAACGGTAAAAAACCCGAGACCGATACCTCAACCTTTTCAGAGAACTTAATGAGAAGGCCTTTTCTTGAAAGGTTTTCTCTCTCTCTCTCTCTCTCTCTCTCTCTCTCTCTCTCTCTCTCTCTCTCTCTCTCTCTCTCTCTCTCTCTCTCCGAATATAAAAAAGTCTGTCCCTTTGATCTTTGCACAGGAACTCTCTCTGAGGTCAGATGGAGTTCAGTGGATAAGAGAGAGAGAGAGAGAGAGAGAGAGAGAGAGAGAGAGAGAGAGAGAGAGAGAGAGACCTCGAATAGGACCTTAATCGCTGTATTTCCAGTTCCGGTGGATTCTGGCAGTGAGGCGCGTGGCTTCCGTGGGATTTGGGACTGGTTCTTATTTTCAGGAAGAAGAAGAAGAGGAGGAGGAGGAGGAGGAGGAGGAGGGGAGGAGGAGGAGGAGGAGGAGAAGAAGAGGAGGAAAGAGAAGAAGAAGAGGAGGAGGAGGGGGCCGAAGGACAGAGGAATAAGAGGAAGAAAAAGAAGAAGAAGAGAAGGAGGAAGAACAGGAGGGGGAAGGACAGGAGGAGAAGAAGAGGGAGAAAGGAGGAGGAGGAGGAGGAACCAGAAGAAGAAGAAGAAGAAAAAAGAAGAGGAGGAGGAGGAATCAGAAGAAGAAGATGAGGAGGAGGAGGAGGAGGAATCAGAAGAAGAAGAAGAGGAGGAGGAGGAAGAAGTAGACGAGGAGGAGGAGGAGGAGGAGGAGGAAGAAGAAGACGAGGAGGAGGAGGAGGAGGAAGAAGTAGACGAGGAGGAGGAGGAGGAGGAGGAAGAAGTAGACGAGGAGGAGGAGGAGGAGGAAGAAGTAGACGAGGAGGAGGAGGAGGAGGAAGAAGTAGACGAGGAGGAGGAGGAGGAGGAGGAGGAAGAAGAAGAAGAGGAGGAGGAGGAGGAAGAAGAAGAAGAAGGAGGAGAAGGAGGAGGAATCAGAAGAAGAAGACGAGGAGGAGGAGGAAAAAGTAGACGAGGAGGAGGAGGAGGAGGAGAAAAGAAGTAGACGAGGAGGAGGAGGAGGAAGAAGTAGACGAGGAGGAGGAGGAGGAGGAGGAGGAAGAAGAAGAAGAGGAGGAGTAGGAGGAGGTTATCATAAGTTTCACAGAAAGTCTCTCAGTCTTTACAGATGATCCGAAGTTTTACAGATCGCTTAATAGCCTTTGTAGATCATTAACTTCTGATTGTCAACTGCTGTTTGCCTTGGGTGGATACGGAAAAAATTCTGAATGTACCTAGATTTAAATTCCTGGAGTTACTGTGTCTACTCTCTTTTGAATGAATTAAGTGTCTGTTGATTCAGGACAGGAATTTAGTAAATTTCTTTCCAGCGTCAAAAAATTGATTGAAAATACGTTTTCTACTTTCTTTTGTGTGTTAAAAAATTAATGGAATATATGTTGATTCAAGGCATAAATTTTCTAAACGCTTTCTTTTCCGCATAATAAAAAAGAAATGTGTTGACACATGACAGGAATTTTCTAAATCTCTTTTTTGAAATTCCCTGAACTTTCTTTTCCGCATCAAAAAATTAATTTAAAATATGCTGATATGTGACAGGAATTTCCCAAACAAATTTTTTTTACAATTTCCTAAAGGCGTTATTTTCCGCATCAAAAAATTACTAAAAAAAATTATTTTTTTTACATGACTGGAAGTTCCCCCTAAAATTTTTTACAATTTCGTAAATGCGTTATTTTCCGTATCAAAAAATTTATTTAAAATATGCTGATACGTGACAGGTATTTCCCAAAAAAAATTTTTTTACAATTTCCTAAAGGTGTTATTTTCCGCATCAAAAAATTACTAAAAAAATTTTTTTTTACATGACTGGAAGTTCCCCCCCAAAATTTTTTACAATTTCCTAAATGCGTTATTTTCCGTATCAAAAAATAAATTTAAAATGTGTTGATAAACGAAGGAAATTTTCTAAAGCTTTTTTTTTTTTTTTTTACACATCACAGCAGAAATGTTTAGAGGGGAAACTTCTAAACATTTAGCGAATATGTTTAGGGAGAATCATCCTGCAACCTCTTAACAAACCCCCCTGGTGCTACTACGGCATACCAACCCACCTAGTCTGGTCAACATTTAGAAATGAGCCCTTGAGAGAGAAAGAGAGAGAGAGAGAGAGTGCTTGTTTATAAACCTCGCCTTCCGTTGTTTGGGAGGGGCATAAACTCCCCTCTTTGCAACCCTCATGTTGCCACTTTGCTGAGCCTCCTACCTTTCGCGCCAGAGATTTGGCTAATTGGGAGGGGGGGGGCGGCGGTTTTGTGGCCCACTTCAGTGTATACATTTTTGGGGCAGTGAAGGTGGCGGGGAGAGGTATGTTATACAGTATGCTTGTTGGTTGTTTTGCGTTTGTGCCTGCTTGAGGTTGTGTTAATCACTTGTTTATGAAATGCTTGTGTGTATATAAATATTATATATATATATATATATATATATATATATATATATATATATATATATATATATATATATATATATATATATATATATATATATATATATATATATATATATGCACATATTATGTATATATATACATACATTACATACATTCATACGTACACACACGCATGTAATCCCATACTAGTATGCGCCCACCCTACTGTACCAAGTGGGCGTGTTCCTGCTTGCCTTTTCAAAGCTCCCACCCAGTCAGCAAATACAAGAACATACACACACACACACACACACACACACACACACACACACACGCAAACAAAGGTATTCTTGAAACAAGAGTATTCAATAGAAAATTCCATGTCTGTTAGAATTTATATATATATATATATATATATATATATAATATATATATATATATATATATATATATATATATATATATATATATATATATATATATATATATATATATATATATATATATATATATGACGTCCCTTATTAATATCATTTAAAAAAATCTACGGCCATTATTCAGTAGGGTCTGAGGTTATCGGATGATGCCCAAAGGCTATTATCATCATCAATATCATCACCATTATTGTCGTTTATTATCATCACTTTCATCATCATCATCATAATCTGCCTTGGTAATATTGTCGGTTGTGGGCCATTTTTTTTTTTTTTTGGTGGGCACTTATTTCCACGCTTGCAATTTTCTTCAATTTAATTTTTTTCCATATTGTTTATTCCTAATCGCATGTATCTTATTTGTTGTTGATAATTCACTCCCAGTCACCTGTAGATTATTAATTCCTAGTCACTTACAGATTATTCATTCCTAATCGCTTGTATATTATTCATTGTTGCCAATTCACTCCCAATCACTTGTCGATTATTAATTTCCAATCGCTTGAAGATTATCCATTCCTACTTACTTACTGATTATTCGTTTGTAATCACTTGTAGATTATTCGTTCCTAATCGCTTGCAGATTATTCAGTCCTAATCGCTTGTAGATTATTCATTCCTAATCGCTTGCGGATAATTCATTCCTAATCGCTTGCGGATTATTCATTCCTAATCGCTAACATATTATTCATTCCTAATTGCTTGTAGATTATTTATTCAAAGTCACTTACAGATTATTCATTCCTAATTGCTTGTAGATTATTTATTCAAAGTCACTTACAGATTATTCATTCCTAATTGCTTGTAGATTATTAACTCCTAATCGCTTGTATAGTAGTCACTCACAAATTATTCATTCCTAATTGCTTGTAGACTATTCATTCCTAGTCGCTAACAGATCATTCATTCCTAATCGCTTGGAGATTGTTTATTCATTTCTCCTCTTCCTATGTTGCAAATTGACCCCCCCCCTCCCACTTCCCCGCCTCTCGTAGGAAGAGTGTGTAATATTCTCCACCAATCATGACAATTCGGTTATGTCCTCCACCTCTTCCCGAAAGCGGGCCAACACGGGCCTTGGGGTTGGGTGGGTGGGTTTTTGTTGGGGGGGCGGCGGTTGCACGCATCGCAAGGCACTGCACCTCGAATCTTCTCCTCCTCCTGGGCGCGCATGCAGATGCATATATGCAAAATTCGGCGGCTTGCTGGCCCGGGTCACGGCCTCCCGCCGGGAGAGACACAACTTCATTTGGCATACAGCGAACCTCGTCATTAAACGCGGCGGCGGCTAGAGGCTTCGGAGAGTAAATAGAACGGAAGAATAAGATAGATTTTTTTTAAGATTAAAGAAAATTGATGCATTGCTTATTACCTTGAAGGAATTCGTCTTGCATTTTGTGCTTTGGTTAAATAAAATAAATAAAACAATAGATTTATTAGTTTTCTGTAAAGTCAACTATTGTGCCGGCTTTGTCTATCCGCCAGCACCTTTTTTCTGTCCGCACTTTTTATCTGTCCGCACTTGTTCTGTCCGCCCTCAGATCTGAAAAACTAAAACAAAAGGTTCTGTTTGCACTTTTTCTGTTCGCCCTCAGATCTGAAAACTTCGGCTTTGGGCTGCAAATTGGTTCTGTTTGCACTTTTTCTGTTCGCCCTCAGATCTGAAAAACTTCTGAGGCTAGAGGGCTGCAAATTGGTTCTGTCCTCACTTTTTCTGTCCGCCCTCAGATCTGAAAAACTACTGAGGCTAGAGGGCTGCAAATTGGTTCTGTCTGCACTTTTTCTGTTCGCCCTCAGATCTTAAAAACTACTGAGGCTAGAGGGCTGCAAATGGGCATGTTGATCAAATTGCAGCCCTCTAGCCTCAGTAGTTTTTATCTTATTTAAGGTTAAATTTAGCCGTAATCGTGCATGTGGCAACGATGTAGGACATGCCACCACCGGGCGGTGTTTAAAGTTTCATGGGCCGCGGCTCATACAGCATTATACTGAGACCACCGAAAGATAGATCTGTTTTCGGTGGCCTTGATTATACGCTGTAGCGGCTGTACAGAAAACTTCGGCGCATTTTTCACTCGTTTAAATTAGAAATAGATGGGATGCGCTGCCTACTGCCCTAAACAAATCTTCCTGTATTTTATTATGTAATTAAATAAAACTAAAGGTGAAAATACAAATTTTGTATTTTAATAATTTAAAATTTTATCTATTTAATTTGTGAATTTTTTTTTCTGATAAGTAATCTCTTCTTTTGGGTTCGAATGTACCTGGTAGTTAGTCGAGTGGGGTGGTTCTTCGGTGTCAGGGCTGAGAGGGGCGCGGGTCTAGCAGCTGCATCCCGAAACGCTCGATGAAAACGGGGAAAATTATATAATATATATATATATATATATATATATATATATATATATATATATATATATATATATATATATATATATATATATATATGTGTATGAGACTTTTTGTCTTAACGTTTCATAGTCCTTTTTATTATTATTCTTCTCTCTCTCTCTCTCTCTCTCTCTCTCTCTCTCTCTCTCTCTCTCTCTCTCTCTCTCTCTCTCTCTCTCTCTCTCTCTCTCTCTCCCCAACACTGCAGTAGCCTAGAGCGGTACTCGCTCACGCGCTGGGTGTGAAAAGGTGAGAGTAGAAATTATCCATTATTAATGTTCTTTTGTCCCCTATCAAGAATACCCTTCCCTCCTCCTCCTCCTCCTCCTCCTCCTCCTCCTCCTCCTCCTCCTCCTCCTCCTCCTACCTTCGCTCCCTCCCTCTTTCCTGTCCGTCCAATCCCCTCCTTTCGTCTCTCCATCCTTTTATTTACCATTCCAGATCTCTTGTCCTCGTTTTTCCCATTATTTTTCTCACCCCTCTCTCCCTCACTTTCACTTCGGGTGTGAAATTACTCGTTAGGACCTTTTTTTTCTCTTACTTTTTTCCCTACTCACTTTTTTATATTTTTCCCTACTCACTTTTTTATATTTTTCCCTACTCACTTTTTTATATTTTTCCCTACTTTTCTTCGTTAGTTTTTCCATTGCCATTTTCTCATTTTTTTCTCTCCACTCGCTTTTTTCCGTACTCACTATTTTCCTATTCACTTTTTTCCGTATTTTTCCTGCTCACTTTTTTCCTTACTAGTTTTTTCCTTTTTTTCCTACTCACTTTTTCCGTACTCGCTTTTTTCATTTTTTCCCGACTCAATTTTTTCCTTACTCAATTTTTTTTTCCTTACTCACTTTTTTCCTTACTCCTTTTTTTTCCTTTTTCCCTACTCATTTCTTCCTTACTCTTTTTCCTTTTATCCCTACTCACTCTTTTCCTTACTTTGTACCATATTCACTCTTTCCTTACTTTTTCCCTGACTCTTTATTTTCCCTAGTCACTTTTTCCTTGCTTTTTTCCATACTCTTTTCATACTCACTTTTTTCCCTATTTTTTCTCATTTTTTTCCTTACTTTTTCTTTCTGCTCTCTTTTCCTTACTGTTTTTTCCCTCCCACATTTTTATCTTTTCCGTACTCACATTTCCACAACTTTTTCCTACTAACTATTTTCCCTACTCACTTTTTTCCTCACTCCTTTTCCCTTATTTTTTCCTACTAACTATTTTCCCTACTCACTTTTTTCCTCACTCCTTTTCCCTTATTTTTTCCCTACTCAATTCTTTCCTTCCCTTTTTTTTTTTTTTAAACCGTTCTTTTCCTTCTCGTACTTATCCCTAGATTGTTTGTTGGTGTCAGGCGGTAATTGGGCACCCGGCGTTGAGTGTGATGAATGCATCAATGATGAATGAAGTTTGGAGTTTGGTTTTTTAAAATTATATAATTACATTTTCAGATTATTATTATTATTATTATTATTATTATTATTATTATTATTATTATTATTATTATTATTATTATTATTATTAGGGTGCTTGGGTTTGTATGAGGAAAAAATGGTGAAATTTGACTTTTGACAATTATATACAGTAATTACATTTGCTTATTGCTTTAATTTTACTATTATTATTATTATTATTATTATTATTATTATTATTATTATTATTATTATTATTATTATTATTATTCCATAACTATTAACAACATTTTCACTGTGAATAGATATTTTTAAAAAATTGTCATTAAATAAGTATTTAATTATTTTTTTCATTTCTTTGAATGGATATTTATAAAATTTCATGAAATAACTATTTTAAAAAGTGTCGTTATTTATAAAAAAAAATGTATTAAGTAAATATTCAAAAGATTTTCACTGAATATTTATTTTAAGAAATTGGAATTAATTAATATTTTTTTTATTTAAAAAATAAGTATTTTAAACCTGTCATTAAATAAATATTTAAAGAATAGCCATTATTTTTAAACTGAATTAATTAAATACCTTAGAAAATTATCATTGAATAGATATTACAAAATTGTCACTGAGTAGATATTTAAAAATTGTCACAGAATAGAGATTAAAAAATTGTCACTGAATAGATTTTTTAAAAATTCTCAAAAAAACTAAGTGTTTAAAAATTTATGGATTTAATAATGATCTAGAAAAATTTAAGGCAGAAGTAATTTAATCATAGAAATTAAAAAATTCCTTTGGTCGGATCCTGTTTCGGAAAATAAAAATAGAAGTCGATGGATTTTTAAATATGATAATTTTCCTGTTCCTTATTAACATAGGATGCTAATTAGATATTGTCTCATGTTAAAAGTGTGTTTATGGATTTTTAAAAAATAATTTACGGATGATGGCAATTTGTTAATGTGACTGAAAGTGATGTCAGTATATATGATAATCAAGAAGAGTAATAAAAAATAAACAGAAGAAATTTGGGAATATATTCAATATTGACGAAGGGCAATTTGATTAATTGCATGCACGGTGATTTGCAACTGACCCCCCGGGGGAGGAACCCTGGGTGAGGGGTAGGGGGAGGGGGAGGAGGGGAGGACCGAGTTAGGAGGAGTAGGAGGATTTCGTGAAAGAATAGGGCCGATAAGCCCAAAATAATTACGCTAATTGAGCCCTCTCTCTCTCTCTCTCTCTCTCTCTCTCTCTCTCTCTCTCTCTCTCTCTCTCTCTCTCTCTCTCTCTCTCTCTCTCTCTCGTGTTAGGTGTGAGTCACACCTCGACATATAAACTTCCTTCCTTCCCTCCCCCCTCCTCCTCCTCCTCCTCCTCCTCCTCCTCCTCCTCCTCCTCCTCCTCCTCCTCCTCCTCCTCCTCCTCCTCCTCCTCCTCCTCCTCCCAGCATCCAATCCTCTTACTTCTTCACTATGCAGATCCTAAATTCGCCTCCGGGGTGTAATTTGAAAGGTGTAGATGGGGTGTATGTGGCAATGGAGTCCGTCTTTCTTTCTTGAGGGCATTACGTCCATGCCCTGGGCACTTATGCACTTATTAGCGTGTTGTGTTTTATGTATTATATATATATATATATATATATGTATACATATTTATATATATATGTATATAAGTGTATATAAATATATATATTTATATATATGTATATATATATACATTATGTATGTATTTGTGTATATAATATTCACCACCCACCACACTATAATCCTCCCACTTCTATAAACAAATAAAGTCAGATGCCCTACAGTCTGCAGGTTGAGCAATCTAGATATGCACGGGAGCAGAAACTAATCAGTGACCTATGATGACCTGTGGTGATGACCTTCGGTGACCTCCGGCTTCGTAAGGGCTGCACGTCCTTATCAGAATGCAGAATCGGTTGCATCGGTGGTGGAACCCTAGGTTTATAAAATAGGGCAGTTTTTTTAGGTGAACAGAATTTTTCATTTCATCTCTCCAGGAATCATTAGCAAGTCATAGACTATTTAAACCTTGAGGGGGCGCATTAGTAATAGTAGTAGTATATAATGATAATCACGCTAAAAAAGGATAGATTTATATTATTGAAACGTTTGTTATCAGTGTTTCATTTTGTCAGCCACACTGTAACTCTCAGTTGTTTTATTTTGTTTTTCAAAGCGTTGCACTTCGATGGTAACTCTGCTGTTTCAGTCAGATTGAGAAGGAGAATCGAGTAGGTTCTCTCTCTCTCTCTCTCTCTCTCTCTCTCTCTTCTCTTCTATGATAAATCTGTTCTGTCCATAATGGATCTAATGTTAAACTTTTTCTCTCTCTCTCTCTCTCTCTCTCTCTCTCTCTCTCTCTCTCTCCTTTCTGCAGTGAACCTGTTCTGTACATCATGGATGTAATGTTAAATTTTATCTCTCTCTCTCTCTCTCTCTCTCTCTCTCTCTCTCTCTCTCTCTCTCTCTCTCTCTCTCTCTCTGTAATGAATCTGCTCTGTCCATAATAGATCTAAAATGTTAAATTCTCTCTCTCTCTCTCTCTCTCTCTCTCTCTCTCTCTCTCTCTCTCTCTCTCTCTCTCTCTCTCTCTCCTCATTTCTTCTATGATAAATCTGTTCTGTCCATAATGGATCCAAAGTTAAGCTCTCTCTCTCTCTCTCTCTCTCTCTCTCTCTCTCTCTCTCTCTCTCTCTCTCTCTCTCTCATAACCAGTTCCACCTTGCCTTTTCTCACCGAGGGCGCCTGCCACGATATTATATAGTTTTTTTTTTCCTCTTTCCCTGCCATTGTGATTTCTTTTGCCCCTTTTGTGTTGCAAAGGCAAATAAACGCTTTTGTTGTTGAAGCTAAAAGCCACTCAAGTGAGTTGGTAAAAAAAAAAATTCTCCTTTTTACAAGTGAGTTGGTAAAAAAAGTAAAAAATAAAATGTAAAAAAATTCCTCATTTTTACAAGTGAGTTGGTAAAAAAAAAGTAAAAAATTAAATGTAAAAAAATTTCCTTTTTTTACAAGTGAGTTGGTAAAAAAGCAAAATATTAAATGTAAAAATCTCCTGTTCACAAGTGAGTTGGTAAAAAATAAAAAATAAAATGAAAAGAAAATTTCCTTTTTACAACTGAGTTGGTAAAAAAGTAAAAAATACAATGAAAAAAAATGTCGTTTTTACAAGTGAGTTGGTAAAAAAGTAAAAAATACAATAAAAAAAAAACTCTCCTTTTTACAATTGAGTTGGTAAAAAGTAAAAGACAAAATGTAAAAAAAATTCCCTTTTTACAAGTGCGGTGGTAAAAAACTGAAAACATTCCTCTTCTTTTTACAAGAATTGATGGTAAAAAAAAATAAAAAAGATTCCTCTTTACAAGTGAGTTTGTAAAAAATAAAAAAAAATAGAATGTGAAAAAATTACTCCTTTTTTACAAAAGGTTGGTAAATAAATAAAAAAATAAAATGTAAAAAAAATTATCCTTTCTACAAGTGAGTTGGTAAAAAAAAAAAAAAATTCCTCTTTACTTGGTAAAAAATGATAAAAAGTAAAATGAAACAAAATTCCTCCATTTTACAAATGAGTTGCAAAAGTAATTTTTAAAAAATCCTCCTTTTTACGAGTGAGTTGGTAAAAAATAAAAAAATAAAAAATCCTGTTTGCCAGTGAATTGTTAAAAAATAAAAAAATAAAAAAATTTCTTTTTGAAAGTGAGTGGTAAAAAAATAATAAAAAATAAAAATCCTCCTGTTTACAAGTGAGTTGGTAAAAAATTGAAAAGGATTCCTCCTGTTTGCAAGTGAGTTGGTAAACAGTTAAAAAGATTCCTCGTTTTTACACTGAGTTGATAAAAAATAAAAACAAAATAAAAAAAATCTTCCTTTTTACAAGTGAGATGGTAAAAAAAAAAAATTAAAACTTAAACCTCTTTATTGAAATACTCTGTCCGATGTTGGGTTTAATTTTTTTTTTTTTTTTGCTCCATACCTAACGAAGGCGGGTGTAGATATACGTGACCTGTGACCTTGTAATGTCTGAAGGCCGGTGCGTATACACGTGACCTTTGACCTGTGACCTTATGAGGTCAAATTTATCTCGTTTGGTACGAAAGTGATATTATTTTCCTCTTTAGTAAAATAATGTATATATATATATATATATATATATATATATATATATATATATATATATATATATATATATATATATATATATATATATATATATATATATACACATGTAATTTTAAACCTTCTCGTAACCAGTTCTCCCGAACCCGGGTTCCTGGGACCCGTGGGGTGTTCCCAGGTGAACCCGGTCCAGCGGGTATCATTATCATCCGAACGTGGGACGGATAATGATGATAATGATGACGATGAACCCACGTGTAAACAGCCTTTGGCGACGATGATGATGGTAATCGTAAGGGCGATGAAAATTTAGGGCGTTGCTATCGCAGAATTACGATCCCGTTATCGTCGGTCCTGACCGTGTCTACTTCCGATCTCTCTCTCTCTCTCTCTCTCTCTCTCTCTCTCTCTCTCTCTCTCTCTCTCTCTCTCTCTCTCTCATTTTTTCTAGAATGAGTCTAATGTTAAATATAATAAATATATTCTGTACATAAATCTAATATTAAACTCTCTCTCTCTCTCTCTCTCTCTCTCTCTCTCTCTCTCTCTCTCTCTCTCTCTCTCTCTAATAAGAGGAACGGAGCGTCTTCATCTCGGTTCCTGTCACTCCTCTATTCCTTCGGACACCTTTTGTGACGTCCTTTGTGGCGGAGAACCGAGTCGGGAAAAAAAGTGTGAATAATGAAATGGGGGTGGGGGAAAGAGATAAATGGGGGAGGAGGAGAGAGTAGGAGGGAAGAGATAAATGGGAGGGGGAGGGGAGGAAGATGAGGATGAGGAGAGTAGGGAGGGAAGAGATAAATGGGAGGAGGAGGGGAGGAAGATGAGGAGGAGTGTAGGGAGGGAAGAGATAAATGTGAGGAGAAGGAGACGGAGGAGGAGGAGGAGGAGAGTAGGGAAGGGGGTGGGAAGGAGAAGGTGTTGTGTATGGGATGAATGGTATGGTGGGGGAAGGAGGGGGAAGTAATGGGGGAACAAGTGCTAAGTGCTAAGCGAGTGGTGTAAGGAAATGATTATATAAAGTGGAGGTGTTGTTGGAGTGTCATGTCAGGTTGTGGGGCTAATGTTAGAGGAGGTGGGATTGCTGAATTGCATTGCTGTTTATTGGAATGTATCGCAGTTTATTGCAATATGTTGAAATTTATTGGAATGCATCGCAGTTTATTGTTATGTATTGCAATTTATGAGAAAGTATCGCAGTATATTGCAAATTTTCACGCCTTCTTGGAAAGTATTGCAATTTATTGGAAGTTACTCTAGTTTATTGGAATGGATCCCAATTTGTTGGAATGTATCTGAGTTTACTGGAATGCATGGCAGTTTGTTGGAAATTACTGTAGTTTATTGGAATGTATCGCAGTTTAATGGAATTATCACAATTTTTTGGAATACATTGCAGTTTATTGGAATGTATTGCCATTTATTGGAATGTATTGCAATTTATTGAAATGTATTAGTTTATTGTTGTGTATTGCAGTTTATTGGAATGCATCACACTTTATTGGAAAGTTTCCCGATATATTGCAAATTATCGTACCTTATTGGAAAGTATTGCAATTTATTAGAATGTATTGCAGTTTATTGGAATGTACCACAGTTAATTGGAATGTATTGCAGTTTATTGGAAAGTATGGCCGTGTATTGGAACGTATCGCAGCTTATTTGAAAGTATCGCAATTTATTGGAATGTATCGCCGATTGACAGCTGGGCTTTGGCTACTTTTATTGGCTAATGGTGGGAACTTATTGGCTTTAAAAGAATAACCAAGTGAAACTGGAAAGGTTAACCAAGTGAAACTGGAAGGATCAGCCATTAGAAACTGGAAAGAATAACCAAGCAAACTTGAAGGATCAACCAAATGAAACTGGAAAGGTTAACCAAGTGAAACTGGAAGGATCAACTAAGTGAAACTGGAAGGATCAACCAAATGAAACTGGAAAGGTTAACCAAATGAAACTGGAAAAATTAACCAAAAATACTGAAAGGATCAACCAAATGAAACTGGAAATGTTAACCAAATGAAACTGGAAAGATAAACCCACTGAAACAATCCAGTTTTGTGCTCGACTTAACCGAACCAAACAAATCCAACTTAACCTAATTATTATTGATATTAGTTTAACCCAGCAACCAAGATTATTATTATTATTATTATTATTATTATTATTATTATTATTATTATTATTATTATTCTGTTCACGCCAGGGTTGTGGCAGTGACTAGTCATAAGAATAATCAACATTCATAAATTCAGCATTCCACAGTAACTCATCTTAGATGACTTAAGAATTGCAAAGGAAATCAATGCAAAAATGAATTCATACATCATTTGCAAACTGAGATCTACATCTTGCATATATTCATGCGCTTGATTAAGTACATATTCAGGGTCAAGGGTCTGACCTTGAACTTTTTTTTTTTATGAATAATTCTTTATTCACCGGTGAGTGATAAATTGGAGGAAGATTCATGAGACTTATATTTTAATTGCAATTCATAAATTCAGTTGCCAAAGGTAATATGTTTGTGTTTACATATGTAAATGTGGTGGTATGTAAATCCCAGGTGGTCTTGAATGCTTAGGTAAGGGAGGTTAGGATAGGTTAAAAGAATAATAT
>NC_089753.1:26641412-26646412 GCF_040412425.1 Macrobrachium rosenbergii | reverse complement strand
ACAATAGTTTTCTTTTACAGAAAACTAAAAATAAGTAATTCAATACGATGATTTAAAACATTGTATATTACTTAACACTATACGAGTATTGTGGTGGATGAACAGCCTAGCATGGGTCTAGGGCTAGGCTAATACGTTTACCAACGTGTTATTTGATTGTAATTTACAATTGGTTGAAGTATATGAGTTTACGTGTATGTATATATATATATATATATATATATATATATATATATATAGAGAGAGAGAGAGAGAGAGAGAGAGAGAGAGAGAGAGAGAGAGAGCAGAGCACAACTCTCAGTCACTGAAACATTCAACATTCAAAAGCACATTCTTTTAGTCTCATATCATGGTATTATGTCACACAACACAACATGTCATGTTGTTTTACGTAACATTACACACAGCATACCGTACACTGGGAGTAACATACGGCCTCTTCCATCACGGCACAAATGAAAACTTCCAATTACTATTATTTTATTTTTTTCTTTTTCGGGAAATCCTGCGCGCGGCGAAGTACAATGACCGTTAATCGTGTTGTCATTACTTTTTCCGCGCAAAAAAAGTAGTCTGTTGGATTGTGGGGGCGGGGGGGGGGGTAGGGGATTCGTTTAATTAAATACCCGTGGCCACATACATATGTGGGGGAGGGTTATATAGGAATGGGTGGTTTCCATCAAGGTAATTACAGCCGGTGCCCGGTGTATGGCAGAGGAAATGTCAGTGAGATATAGTTACCTATGAATTATGCTGTAATGCAACCCACTGAGAGAGAGAGAGAGAGAGAGAGAGAGAGATTTATGCGTCGAGGCGTGTCAGTGTTTTCAGAGAGAGAGAGATCGTTGTATCGAGAACTGCCTGCAGTTGTGTACAGAAGACAGAGCGATGGATATTTCTGTATCCCGGAGTGACTGTTTCGTATAGAGAGAAAAAGGATTAAGATATTTTGAAGTGTTTACAGAGAGAGAGAGAGAGAGAGAGAGAGAGAGAGTATGGGATCTGTATATGTTTGTTTGAAAGAGAGATTGACATTCAGTTAGAGAGAGAGAGAGAATGTGTATTGCAGTATGTTTGAAAGAAAGATTAACATTCAGGTATCGAGGAATGTATGTGTGTGTGTGTGTGTGTGTGAGAGAGAGAGAGAGAGAGAGAGAGAGAGAGAGAGAGAGAGAGAGAGAGAGAGAGAGAGAGAGATTTTGTGTATGTATGTTTGGGAGAAAGAGATCGACATTCAAGTATCGAGGAATGTATAAGAGAAGAGAGAGAGAGAGAGAGAGAGAGAGAGAGAGAGAGAGAGAGAGAGAGGTCGTATGTGTGTGCACCTTTGTTTGAGAGAAAGATTAACATTCAGGTATCGAGGAATGTGTGTGTGTGTGTGAGTGAGAGAGAGAGAGAGAGAGAGAGAGAGAGATTATGTGAATGTATGTTTGAGAAAAACATATGTGAATGTATGTTTGAGAGAAACAGATCGACATTCCGGTATCGATGGATGTATGAGAGAGAGAGAGAGAGAGAGAGAGACTACCAACCACGGGTGGTCTCCTTTTGCCCAAGTTGATATACCGGTATATACGCCATCTGGCGGGCTGCAGAGGGGATTGGTCCCGGATCAGGGAGGGAAGGCCTTTCATAGCAACGGTGCCTTTGCGTTGTTATCGGACCATTTTCTTAATTTGGTGTTCGACTCGAGCTGGTCAGGAGGAATGTGTTTAGCTCGTTTTGTGAGGGAGAGGGTAAGGGTGGGGGGCTTGGGGAAGGGGGTGGGGAAAGTTGGCAGGAGAGAGAAAGTGAACTATGGAGAAAATTTAGAATTTGAGTCTATTCTTAGTGTCAGGACGTTTTCCCTGCTGACACGAGGCAGCTTTTGTTTAAAATAATTTTGTGCAATCTTTTTTCATAAGTTAACTAACTCCAAACATATTTATTGGAGTAAAACAATCCATATTTGATTATAAATGAATGTGCTTATGTTCAGGAAGTATCTCACTGTTTACCGTATGCCTGTAATGTACAATCTAAGACCAGCTGAATTTAGGCCGTACATGTACCACTTGTGGTGAAACAATCCAGATGTAATGTACATATATATATATATATATATATATATATATATATTTGAATCTAAGACCAGTTTACAAGAACCTGTAAAGTACAATTGAAGACCATTAGAATGTGATAGACCTATACATGTACCACTTGTAATGAAACAATCCAGATGTAATGTTATATATATATATATATATATATATATATATATATATATATATATATATATATATATATATATATATATATGATGATCATTAGAATATATCTCACTGTTTACCAAGAACCTGTACAGTGCAATTGAAGGCCATTAGAATGTGATAGACCTATACATGTACCACTTGTAATGAAACAATCCAGATATAACGATAAATATATTTGCTGGCCTTGACTTACTGTTTACCAAGAACCTGTACAGTGCAATTGAAGGCCATTAGAATGTGATAGCCCTATACCACATGAGACTTACCACCATGACTATCATTATTCAAACCACCCTATCTCTGTTCCCACAGGTCTGGCAATGCCAAGGAGTGAAAGCAGTTGAAGAACCGCATTGACCCGAGCAGTCAGAAAGGAAGGCAAGAACATTGTCTTATCTCCTGTTGCTGAACTTCGTCAAGAGAACCCAAAAATGGTCAACAACAACCGCGTCGTCAGCACCTCCACAATGATGCCCCTGGTGGTACTTCTGATGCTTGGAAGTTTCCTCGCTGCTTCTTCGCCTGCCCTAGCTGCAGGAATCAAAGGTGAGGTTTTTGCATTAGTGCAATTAGCCACTGCACTGTAATTACCCAGTGTACCTTTTCCAGTAAAAAATGGGAGAATTAGCCCAGTGTACTGTAATTACCTAGTGCACCCTTCCAGTACAAAATGGGAGAGTTATAGTGGAGGGGTTGACTGCAGACCTTGCTTGGGGCAGGGAGGGTATAAAGCACCTCAGAAATAGCTAGAAATGCCCAAAGTCTAAACAGAACAAGGTGGGTTAGACAATATCCGACGAAGTCAGGTCACAGTGCTCAAGGAAAGGTTAGGCTAAGATGTATTAAATACCCAATATCTAAACAGGGTAAGGTCAAAACACATTGCCCCAGGGAAGGTTAGGCTAGGATGTATTAAATGCCCAATATCTAATCAGGACAGAGTTGGTAAAACATTACACTACCAAGTCAGGCCACAATGCCCCGGGAAAGGTTATAGGCCAAGATGCCTCAGGTGCCCAAAATCTAAACAGAACGAGGTGGGTAAAACAAAATAAAACAATACCAAACCAGGTCAGGGCACAGTGCCCCAGGGGAGAGTAGGTTAGGATCGGGTGTATTGCATAATTATGCAGATTTTCTCAATTCCGCTAATGGCGATCATCATAGCGACTAACCTCATTTGCACTGCGGGAAGATTTAGCAACGCTTCCCGTTGATTGATTGATTGATTCGTGCTCGGATGTGGCGTCGCAAAGCCAGCCAGCTTCGTTGAGACGGCGAATATGTCAAATTTGGTTAAGCTTTCAAATGAACAACGTGAGGCTTTGGTTTTCTCTACTGTCTTCCGTTTTTACCGAATTAGCTCTCTCTCTCTCTCTCTCTCTCTCTCTCTCTCTCTCTCTCTCTCTCTCTCTCTCTCTCTCTGTGCTAAGAGGTTAGGTTCATTTAATTTAGGCGTAGGTTAGATTATGTCAATATGTATATTGTATATATATAAATGTATATATATACATTTATATAATGTATGTGTATATATAATATACACATACATAAATAAATATATGTATATATATGTAGTTATATGTATACACAATATATATATATATATATATATATATATATATATATATATATATATATATATATATATATATATATACAAAATGATCGCTTTATAATTACACAAATTTCAACATCAATATTAAAAAAAATTAAATTTATTCAGATCAATATTTTTTTTGTATAGAACGAAGCGAATATTCTACGGGCCAGCGTTGTTTACAACAAAAAATAATTAGCTGGAATTATTGTTGATGAAACCTGAATATCAGATTTTGGTCGACTCTGTATTTTATTTAGAAAAAAATAGTTTTTTATTTAAAACATGTTTAAACTTTTTCATTAGTTATTTTTTATTGTTTTTTTATTATTTATTATTTATTTTTTATTATTTAACTCAGTAACTTGCGGGTATTGTTATTCAACTAAGTTAAAGATAGTTATAAGATTATTTTTGTGTGTAGCATATTGCGTAGAGTAGTGAGGTTAGTATAATTTCATGTGCCGTGAACATAGTTAAATTATTATTATTATTATTATTATTATTATTATTATTATTATTATTATTGCTAGATAATATATCATATATATATATATTATATTTCAGGAGGTAAATTTTATCAGATTATTATTATTATTATTATTATTATTATTATTATTATTATATTATTCGGTTTTGTTTGTTTTTAAATACCTTATCGTTGTAGACGCACTGTTAAGATCACGGGTAATAACAGCAGTTATAATAATAATAATAATAATAATAATAATACTAATAATAATAATTCTGGTAAAATTTACCTTCTGATTTATTTATATATATATGTGTATATTATATATATATTATCTAATAATAATAATAATAATAATAATAATAATTCTGATAAAATTAACCTTCTGAATTGTATAAATATATATATATTTTTTCCAGCACTAAACAAACACACGCTTTTGAAAAACAACACCCATACTCTGTGGTCCAGGGAAAAGTTCCAACGACCTCCCTGTTGTATTTGTTTTTAAAACTGTTTTTGTTTTATTTGTTTGTTTGGCAGTTTTTATGATGTATTTGTGGCGAGAGCTGTAATTAATAACGCCAGGACGCGAAACAACAGTTAAACGTTGTTTGTAATGACGTTATCAAACTACGTCATTCGGCAGTGGCTGTTTTCCCTTGACAGTTGTTTT
>NC_089753.1:26633912-26636412 GCF_040412425.1 Macrobrachium rosenbergii | reverse complement strand
GGTTTGAAGTGAGGGTGGCCCTGTTAGGCAAAACAGCATGGTATGATGAAAGTTAAAATTCTCAACAGCAGATGGGAATCAAACACCTCTTAACATTACTCCATACTGGTTTGTGATCTCTCTCTCTCTCTCTCTCTCTCTCTCTCTCTCTCTCTCTCTCTCTCTCTCAGCTTATCTTAAAACGCTTAATTAACGACTTCCGTTCGATTCCGAAGGGAAACAGCAGCAATTCTTTTCTCGAGATTCCCTCCAAAGCATCTTCGCCCGTTCCTCGACTCGCCTCCATCCATTACTGTATTTAATGGGTAATTCTGACGGTAATTATTCCCCGACATTTGCATTTATATAAGCTCTGATCAGCAGCTGCCGCTTCGGTACGTTTAATGGGCCGTTTTGTCATTACTTTTGCCCATTTAGGTACTTTTCAATCGTCCGGTCCTCTCTCTCTCTCTCTCTCTCTCTCTCTCTCTCTCTCTCTCTCTTATCTTGGTTGATTTTTGGTTGCTGTAACTCCTTGGTTAGTCAGTTCTCTTTCCAGTTCTATAAGGAGTTACGAGGTTTAGACTTATGAGATCTTTTGTGGGGAATGTATAGAATTTATTTTTTTAACTTGTTTTCTGTAAAAGAAAACTATTGTGCCGACTTTATCTGTCCGTCCGCACTTTATTCTGTCCGCACTTTTTTCTGTCTGCACTTTTTTCTCTCCGCACTTTTTTTTTGTTTGCACTTTTTTCTGTCCGCACTTTTTCCTGTCCGCACTTTTTCTCTCCGCCATCAGATCTTAAAAACTACTGAGACCAGAGGGCTGCAAATTGGTATATTGATCTTCCACCCTCCAGTCATCAAACATACCAAATTACAGTCCTCTAACCTCAGTAGTTTTTATTTTATTTAAGGTTAAAGTTAGCCATAATCGTGCTCCTGGCAACGATATAGGTCAGGTCCCCACCGGGACGTGGATAAAGTTTCAGGGCCGCGGCTCATACAGCAATATACCAAGACCACCGAAAGATATACCTGTCTTCAGTGGCCTTTGATTGTATTTTGTCCAAAAAACTTGATTGCGCCGAAAAAACTACGGCGCATTTGTTACTTGTTTATATTTTATTGACAATTACAATATTTACAATAGTGTTACAGTACACATCAGTATACATATAGGCATTTCTTTACATAAGCATAATCCTTCTAAATTGACAGTTTACACATCCTGCTTGAGTTAATGGGTATTCAAAAACAGTAATTGATATTCACTTTTGGGAACATTTTATTTATCCTTTCTTTGTAGGATTGAATAAGGTCTTACAAAAGGTTCAGGATTGGCGTTCTCTTAAAATGTTGACGCGATATGTTGAGGGGTCATCTGATGTTTTCTGTAAATGTTTTCAACTTTATTTAAAATATGTGTTTTGATCGTGATAGCCAGGATGTTTCTCTCTCTCTCTCTCTCTCTCTCTCTCTCTCTCTCTCTCTCTCTCTCTCTTTGCAAGTGCTTCTCCCGTATTCATGCCCAACTTTCAGTGCCCGTGGCGTGCTGTTGTCAGTTTAATATTTTCTTTAACAGCCTCGTATATTTTCGACGCTGACCCTCCTCCTCCTCCTCCTCCTCCTCCTCCTCCCTTCCTCTATCCTTCTCCTCCTACTCCTCTCTTCCCCCATCTTCATCCTCCCCGTTTCCCCCATCCTTCTCCTCCTCCTCCTCCTCCCCTTTCCCCCATCCTCCGCCGCTCCCACCTCCTCCTCCTCCCCTCCCTCCTCCTCCTCCTCCTCCTCCTCCTCTCCGCCTTCCTTTCCCTCATCCTCCTCCCCTTTCTTCCTCCTCCTCCTCCTCCTCCTCCTCCTCCCCTCCTCCTCCTCCTCCTCCTCCTCCTTCACCCTTCCTTCCTCCTCCTTCACCCTTCCTCCTCCTCCTCCTCCTCCTCCTCCTCCTCCTCCTCCTCCTCCTCCTCCTCCTCCTCCACCCTCCTCCTCCTCTTCCTCCTCCTCCTCCTCCTCCTCCTCCTCCCCTCCTCCTCCTCCTCCTCCTCCTCCTCCTCCTCCTCCTCCTCCTCCTCCTCCTCCTCCTCCTCCTCCTCCTCCTCCTCCCACTTCTTGGCGGGGAAGAGAGATGAGAGGGAGCGCGTGAAGACGCAGCGGAGAGAGACGCCCTTTCACGTGCTAATGAGAATGGGAGGCGACCTTCAGTCATGCGACGTCGAGGTCATTCATTCTCGTTACGTCACGCCTATTTCAAGGGGGGGTCTTTTTTTCCCCTCTCTCGTTTTTATTTTAGGGAGCAACGCCCTGTAGCTGGGCGGAGGTGCAGGGTTTTTTATTTCTTAGTTTTTTTTATTTCTTTGTTTTTTATTTCTTAGTTTTTTATTTCTTAGTTTTTTTAATTCTTAGTTTTTGTATTTCTTGGTTTTTTATTTCTTAGTTTTTTGTATTTCTTAGTTTCTGTTTCTTAGTTTTCGTTACTTTTGACCAGTTATTTTCACCTTATTTTTCCCTCGTTAATTTT
>NC_089753.1:26621412-26628912 GCF_040412425.1 Macrobrachium rosenbergii | reverse complement strand
AAAGAAGAGGAGAAAGGCAAATAAAAAATAAATAAAAAAAAAGCCACCAGATACTAAAAATATATATGGGAAGGAAAAAGGCACGCAAGACTTCAGAGAACTTAAGGTATAAAAACACACACACACACACGCCAGTGATAAAAAAAAAACATTATCCCTCGACCCGCAATGAAAAAAATTAACCAAAGTCACATCTGAACGAAAAACATTAACCAAAGTGAACTCTTCAAAGAAACGATAATGAAAAAAAAATAACAAACCACAGACCGAGTTTTAAAAAAGAATTGGCAAACAAAAGACAATTCTTTGATTGGAAGAAAAAACTAACCGATCTGGGATCTGAAGGAACGCTGGAGGAGAAGGAAACCCACTTTGATGAGTTTTTTTTTTTTTTTTTTAGGGTTCTTGAAGAACGTCCTTAGGGTTATTCATTGTTATTTATTTATTTAATTCTTGTGGTGCAATATTTAATTTTTTCTTTTATCAGGATCATGTTTTTTCTTTGCATTTTCCGGCTGTTGCTTTCAAGATCATCTCTCTCTCTCTCTCTCTCTCTCTCTCTCTTCTCTCATGTGTGTGTGTGGTTTGGCCGCACCAGAGACGTGGTTTCTTTTATTTATATTTTTCCATTAACTATTTGACTGCAGTTTCCTAAGTCATTCCTGAAGTTCTCTCTCTCTCTCTCTCTCTCTCTCTCTCTCTCTCTCTCTCTCTCTCTCTCTTTGTCTGTTATTCTTTTCTTCATATTTTTGTCTTATCTTTTTGATTGCTATTTCCTAAGTCATTCCTGAAGTCGTCTCTCTCTCTCTCTCTCTCTCTCTCTCTCTCTCTCTCTCTCTCTCTCTCTCTCTCTCTTTGTGATTCTTTACATCATATTTTTGTCTTAACTTTTTTATTGCTATTTCTTTCGTAATTCCTGAAGTTCTCTCTCTCTCTCTCTTTTTCTCTCTCCTTCTCCTCTATATACCCATCAGATGTCCGTATCTACTTCTGCCCACTGATCTGACGAAGCAGTATCCCCCCCTTTCATTCTGTGCCCACCTACCCATCTACCTCTGGCTACAAAATACTTTACAAAAATTGATGTAGATTCTTTACAAAATGAAAATCTGTCATTAAAAACTCGTAGTTTTGTAAAAGACTGGATTGAGAATTTTCCAAAGCAGTAAAAGGATTATTATGATTACAAATTCACTTTAGAATTGTAGATTTGCAAAAGAGTTAATTAAAAACTCTTGGGACTGTAATATAAGATTTATGCTGATGCGCTCTGGCTTATGACTAGGTCATTCAGCGCTGAAAGGGAAAGTGAGAGTAGGTTGTTTGAAAGGTGTAACAGGAGGAGAACCTTTCGCAGTTGCACTATGAAACGACTGTTAGGAGAGGGTTGAGGAAAGTAAAATGGAAGAGAGAGAATATGAACGGAGGTGCGGTAAAAGGAACGAGAGGGGTTGCAGCTACGGGCCAGAAAGGACGCTGCAAAGAACCTGGAGTAATGCCTACAGTGCACCGCGTAAAGTACACAAAACAGAACCTTTTTATTACGAGCGTTTAATACCAAGGCAACTCCTACCTCCATCGGTTGTTCATTAACTTTTTCTCCTTTTTTTTTTTTTTTCACTGTTTTTATTGCCCCCTCCCCCTCCCCTTCCCTTCCCCCTCCCCCTCCGTTTTTATAGGCCTCCACTTTACGGTGGGGGAAGTACAACATTGCGGGTTAATTTATAACTCGTGGGCAGGAAACTTGTAAACACTGCGCCAACTCAATCAGAGCAATCAAAAAGTTTCTTAGGCTGCTGTTATGTTTGTTGAGAGGCTGTACTTTTATTTTAGAGAGAGAGAGAGAGAGAGAGAGAGAGAGAGAGAGAGAGAGAGAGAGAGAGAGAGAGAGAGAGAGAGAGAGAGCTACTTTATTTCTGTTAAGAAGTAGTAAATTTTTAGGAGAGAGAGAGAAAGGTTACTGTTATGATTGTTAAGAGGTTGTAATCTTCTTCTTCTTTCCTTCTTCTTCTTCTTCTTCTTCTTCTTCTTCTTCTTCTTCTTCTTCTTCTTTCTTCTAGAGAGAGAGAGAGAGAAGGCTACTCTTATGTCTGTCAAGAGGTTGTAATTTTTTTTTTTTTTTTTTTGAGAGAGAGAAAGGCTATTCTTATGTCTGTCAAGAGGTTGTAATTTTTTTAATTTAATTTTTTTTTTTTGAGATAGAGAGAGAGCATAACTCCAATTACTGTTTGTCCAGTTTTTTTTTCTACGTCAAACAGCGATGGACGGACGTTTGGGAAACAAAGTGGGCGTGGCCACAGGAAACGGCTGTTTCCGGTCACCTTAGAAATGCAAATTGATTGGCCCCCCGAAACTCACCATTATCAAATTTACCTCTACACTGGATTTGCATACTGAGGAATTCGTACAACTGGAACTTCAGAAGTTCAAGCGAAGATGAGAAATGCATTAATACCCTAATACAATTCTCCATGTATTTTAGTAATTCACTTACGTTTTTATCTATTTATTTATTAATTTTTTTTTTTTTTTTGATAATTGATCTCATGTTTTTGTATTTCCTATTACCTTCTGTTATTTCTTTCCAGTGAGCACTGTAATATTCTTTGGAAGCTTGAATTTCAAGTCAGTGGTCCCTCTGGTGGGTTAGTTCCATTTGAATAGGATTCATCTTTTGAATAATAATAATAATAATAATAATAATAATAATAATAATAATAATAATAATAATTCAGGGAGAAATTGGATTACGCATTGTTATCTTTAGTATATTTAAAGCTCCTCTGAATAATAATAATAATAATAATAATAATAATAATAATAATAATAATAATAAAAAAATTATTTCGTATTTTTAGTAAACTTAACATCCATTTTTTTATTTTTTTATTTGTTTTGAATTTAGTCTCCTTAAAATTACTGCAGATCTCACCAGCTTGCCACCTCATGCAGGTATGATCCACAGCACAAACAAACAAACGAACAAATGAACAAACAAACAAATGAACCAACAAATTTTTTTCTTTGTGAGGCATATGTTAATTTTTTTTTCATTTTTATAAAATGTACTTTGTATCTCAGCCTGTCTCACAAGAGCCAAAACGACTCTAGACAAGAAAAGACTGAATGGCAGAAAGTAGGAAAGACTGAAAGACGGAAAGATAGACTGAAAGACAAAGAAAGAAAGATTGGAAGGCAGAGAGAAACAAAAACTGAAAGAAACAAACAAAGACAGAAAGGTAGAAAGAAATAAAGAAAGACTGAAAAGAAGATATAAAGAAAGAAAGATAGAAAGCAAGAAAGAAAAAGAAAGAAAGACTGATAGTAAGAAAGACATAATAAGATGGAAAGAAAAAGAAAGACAGACTGACAGAAAGTGAAAAGAAAGACATACATAAAGATAGACAGAAATAAGGAAAGATAGGAAGAAAGACTGAAATAAGACAAGATAGAAAGACAGAGAGACTGACATTAAGAAAGACAGATAAAAGAATGGAAAGATAGAAAGAGAGACAGAAATAAAGAAAAATAGAAAGAAAGACAGACTGATAGTAAGAAAGAAAGATAGTAAGATGGGGAGAAATAGAGACAGAAAAACAGTAAGATAGAAAAGAAAGAAAGAAAGAAAGATAGAAAGAAAGAGAGAGACAGAAGATTCTCAACCCGTCTTCACCAACAGCGACAGCAACAACGACACCAAAATCCGCTTCCTTTATAAAACGCCGTGAAAAATAAAGTGAAATCTCTGGACCTTTTTTTTTTTTTTTTTTTTTTTTTTTTTTTTTTTTTTTCATTTGTTCCAATCTCGGGGATTCCCCTAAGTGTAATGTTCGCGGCAGTTGTCGGAGACGGCCGTGTCTCCAGCGTTGCCTCTGTCGTTACCACAAATCATGTCCCGGTTATCGCCCTGGATGGAAAGGAGAGAGAGAGAGAGAGAGAGAGAGAGAGAGAGAGAGAGAGACAGAGAGAGAGAGAAAGCTACTGCTTTGTCTGTTAAGATTTTTTTTTTTTTTTGAGAGAGAGAAGGCTACTGTTATGTGTCTTAGAAGTTTTTTTAAGAGAGAGAGAGAGAGAGAGAGAGAGAGAGAGAGAGAGAGAGAGAGAGAAGGCTACTGTTATGCCTGTTAAAAGAGAGAGAGAGAGAGAGAAAGGCTACTGCTTTGTCTATTCAATTTTTTTTATTTAGAGAGAGAGAGAGAGAGATAAGGCTACTGTTATGTCTGTTCATTTTTTTTTTTTTTTTTTTTTTTTGAGAGAGAGAGAGAGTGGGAGCTAGCAGGCTGCGTTGGGACATTATATCCACGTGGCTTGATCATCACCGTCTCAGGGAAAAAGACAGTGTCCCACTGGGCGTATATTTTTGGGGAGAGAAGGGGGCTGGGGCGCAGTTTATGCCGCCCCCCTTCTTTTACCCGAAGGGTGGGGAAATAAGTGAGTGAAGGCCTAAAGTGTTCCTCGTGTGGCACACTGAATGCAGTATTTTATGTCGTTTCAAGCTTCCACATGTTTATTTATTTTCTACCTTTTTTCCCCTTTTCATTCCTTTTCCTTTCTTTCTTTTTTTTTTTTCTTTATTCTCTACGATCTTTTCTTACTTAGCTGTTCAACTTCTTTAATAAAGCCCTCAACTGGTCCCGTCAAAAAGTACGGTCCTTCGTAATTATAATAATAATAATAATAATTATTATTATTATTATTATTATTATTATTATTATTTACGATGTAATATAATAATAATAATAATAATAATAATAATAATAATAATAATAATAATAATCATTGTGATTATTATTATTATTATTATTTTTATTATTATTATTATTATTATTATTATTATTATTATTATTCACGACGCGTCTACGGCGCCTCCGTCGTTAGGGGATATTGGTTCGAGGCAGGCCTTTGGTAATGAGGCGTACCGAAGGGCGTCTCAGAAATTAATATCGAATATCGAAGGCTCCGCGGGGGCGGCGCCCCGGGGGAGGGGAGGGGGAGAGGAAGGGAACAGTGGCAGTAGTAAGAAGTACATGATGCGTTATCGGAGACTCCGTTGTCGAGTAGAGAGTTTCGACATTGGATTGTTTTGGTGGGCGCGTTCTTTGCCAGCCCTTTTTTTTTCTTTCTTTTTTCTTTTTTGTATTATCTTCTTTCTTTTTTGTTTTGTTTTATTATTATGATTATTATTATTGTGACCTTCTCTTTTTTGTTTTATTATTATTATTATTATTATTATTATTCCTTTATTTTTTTCTCCTTTGTGATTTTTTTTTTATCCTGTGGTACATATATATATATATATATATATATTTTATATATATATATATATATATATATATATATATATATATATATATATATATATATATATTATATATATACACATATTATATATCTAAAATACCCCCTCAATAAAACGGGATGCTTTAGGTTCCAGATACTCTAATTTACAAAATAGTACAAGTTTTCAAAGCCACACAGTCTTCTTCTTCTTCTTCAGGTACCGACACTGAAAATGCAAAAAAAAAAAAAAAAACCATTTTACAACATTAACCAAATTCTCTATTTTTTATGATTTAATACCTTCAGCCATCGAACAGCCCATATAAGCCTCTGTGGAAACAAGTACTAGCCTTCATTATATACAAGTACTAGCTTCATTATGTACCTTCCCAGCTACGAAGCGGGACTCCTACCTAAACTGGAAATTAATAACAAGAGCAACTTCGCACCAACTTTTGCCTGGAAGGACTGGAAGGTGGCCCGGGGAGCGGTTTATCGCTGGATTATGGAAGATTTCCAGGGAGTTTGGGCGACGAAAGTTTAGTCCATGGCGGCGTTGAGGCTTTTGGTAATTAATGTCGCCGCGAAAAGAAGTTTTACGGCCGAATTATCATTCTCAGCCCTCCACCCCCCTCTGAAAAACACTAGGCTGAAGGTGCTGGAAGGAAGCTCTCTCTCTCTCTCTCTCTCTCTCTCTCTCTCTCTCTCTCTCTCTCTCAGACACAGACACACCTAGAATAATGTCTCTCTCTCTCTCTCTCTCTCTCTCTCTCTCTCTCTCTCTCTCTCTCTCACACAGACACACCTAGAATAATCTCTCTCTCTCTCTCTCTCTCTCTCTCTCTCTCTCTCTCTCTCTCTCTCTCTCTTGAAGAACTATATAGTGTTGGACCCCGGGCCGGTCGAGGAAAGGATTGGTAGGAAAATACTCTTGTTAGCGAACTGCTGTAGGTCGTAGCGTAGAGAGAGAGAGAGAGAGAGAGAGAGAGAGAGAGAGAGAGAGAGAGAGAGAGAGAGAGAGAGAGATTCAGCTACGCTAACTCTTTTATCCAAGCATGTGACAGACACGCATGTGTTTTTCAGGTCGGAATTCCAATCTTATTCAGTCAAAAAATCATTGCGGTCTGTAGTCCGTCATATAAAACCAACATGATTCCACATTCTGACGTCGCAAATGCTACGGTCATTTTGCTCCCGGCCTGCAAGTGGGGGGGGGGCGCAATTAAAAACGACGACAATTCCACAGTTCCGCAGTGATGTGGAATGAAGTTCTTCATGAGGAATTCTTGTGGAATGATGTTCTTCGTGAGGAATTCGTGTGGAATTAACTTCTGCATGAGGAATTCGTGTTTTTGATTCGCTTTGATGAGATAAGAAGAGAGGAATTGAAGTCATTCACGACCTTTGTCAACTTCTAAAAGTTTTGAGGAGAGAGGGAGAGAGAGAGAGAGAGAGAGAGAGAGAGAGAGAATATTCTTACATCTGTTCTTTATTAAGATAAATATTCTTATATGTCATTGTATATATATATATATATATATATATATATATATATATATATATATATATATATATGTGAGAGAGAGAGAGAGAGAGAGAGAGAGAGAGAGAGAGAGAGAGTACCTCAAAGAAGTGGCAACTTTTAGGTTTTCAGCTAGTATTCTGGGATGAGGTTGCTAGCCCATGCCTTTCCCACTACCCAGGTACCTAAATCTTTTGTGTGACGTAACTCTGTTACTGCGAACTCGCTCGGCTAATGAAAGGAAATAATTTTTTACGTCGCATGACGCATAAAAAAGAAGCTTGCTGCGGAAAGGTCAAGCTCAAGATCCTGACCTTTGACCCGCCTGCGGTCGCCAGGGCACCTTGGGTAATTACCCAGCGGGACCTCTCCCAGGTGAAATATGAGGCAAGGCCGCAGGGGTGGACTTTTTGTCGATTATTACTTGGGAAGATTTTAAAGAAATATCTCTGTCGACATCTCGGGTCTCATTGTGAACCATTACCGCTCATGCTGAATTCCCACTAGCTGATTGATTGATTGATTGGTCTATCGATTCCAGTTTTCCTGGCGTCACGAGTGAGTGTTGAAAGTCTCTTGAGTATTTTGTATTTTGTGAATAATAATAATGATAATATTTTGAGTGTTATAATCCCTGATTCCCACTAGCTGATTGATTGATTGATCTATCGATTCCACTTTTCCTGGCGTCACAAGGG
>NC_089753.1:26591412-26598912 GCF_040412425.1 Macrobrachium rosenbergii | reverse complement strand
TGCAAAGTCATTCGCTTTTCGATTCCAATTCTCCTCGTGTTTTAATAATTTGCCAGCAGTTTTATCTATTTATTTATCAATTTGTTCATTTGTTTTTCTTTTTTTAATAATTGATGTCTCTGTATCTTCCATTACCTTCTGTTACTTCTTTCGAATGAACACCACAATATTTTTTGGAAGCTTGAATTTCGAGTCAGTGGCCCCTTTGGTGGGCTTGTTCTATGTGAGTAGGTTCAACTTCTGAATAATAATAATAATAATAATAATAATAATAATAATAATAATAATAATAACACTAATTATTAACACATTATTATTATTATTATTATTATTATTATTATTATTATTAAATCCTCCACGAAATATTCACTACATCATGACATCATACAACAAAGCACCTCAGGCAAAGTTCTTCACAGAACGAATTTTCTGCCAAATAAAAAAATATATATCTTTTTTTTTTTTTTAAGCCAGGAGTATGAGAAGGGCTGCACTAAAATGAGAGCCTGGGATCTGTGTCTCTCTCCCTTTTTTTTTTTTATCTCTCACTTTATTTTAAGTCGAGGGTATTAAGAGCGTCACGTACAAATGCCCCCGTCGTCGTGGGCATCCGAAATACTTCAGAAATGCGACGTCGTAATCGCTCTCAGTATGTTTCCTTAATACGAAATAAATACCTCTCTCTCTCTCTCTCTCTCTCTCTCTCTCTCTCTCTCTCTCTCTCTCTCTCTCTCTCTCTCTCTAAGTCCAGATGCTTCATCTCTGTTTCTCCCAGGTTAAGATATCTATAAACGCTTGGTTAGAAACTCTCTCTCTCTCTCTCTCTCTCTCTCTCTCTCTCTCTCTCTCTCTCTCTCTCTCTCTCTCTCTCTCTCTCTCTGCCCATCCAGTGAGTTGGGATTCGTCTTCCATGGGAGAATGGTATTGTGGGAGAATTTATTTTCATACATATACATATGCATTACAGTGTGTACATGTACATACTGTATATATATACGTATATATGTATTATATGTATATGTATATATACATACACTCACGCATATATATATATATATATATATATATATATATATATATATATATATATATGTAGAGAGAGAGAGAGAGAGAGAGAGAGAGAGAGAGAGAGAGAGAGAGAGAGAGAGCCCTCTCCTAGATCCGACGGGTAGGGACCAACTCGGCGACACCTCATTACGGCGCAACCCTATTCCCGACCGCGACGTAAATCTTGAACATTATCAAGCGTCTGCGTCTTCCGCCGGCCATCAACGTTTGCAGCAGATGTTTCCGTAAAAGAGGCTTCTCTCGGAAGAGTGGTTTACGCGTTTACATGCGTTTACATGCGTCTGGATGACGATATACATATGTACATACGTACAGTACACTCAATTGGAACTTCAAAAGTTCAGGCGAAGATGCAATGCATTGCTAATGACATTCTCCTTGCATTTTAATACATTTTTATCCGTTTATTAATTTATTAATTTATTTTTTTCATTTACCTCCTCTTACTTCTTCCTAATGAACACCTTAATATTCTTTGGAAGCTTCTTGGATTTCAAGTCAGTGGCCCCTTTGGTGGGCTTGTTCCATATGAATAGGGTTCATCTTCCGAATAATAATAATATAATAATAATAATAATCTGTTTCTTCCTTTAAATGACAGGCAGAATATTCTTTGGAAGCTTGAGTTTCAAGTCAGTGGCCCCTTTGGTGGGCTTGTTCCATATAAATAGGGTTCATCTTCCGAATAATAATAATAATAATAATAATATTAGGAAAAAGACCTTCTTTAATACAGGTTTTATTAAACAAAATGGCAAGAAAAACAATTAATAAGACGAATTGAGCGTTTACTGTATAAGATAAATTGAAACTGCCATTTTGTTGAACAAAACCTGTAATAATAATAATAATAATAATAATAATAATAATATAATAATAATAATAATAATAATACGAGCGCGTGCATATGCCATCATCACCTCGACTACATCTTCATTGTGCCGGCCTTCAGCGCTTTTATTTATACGAACAGGTTAATTTATATCCTCCGCCGATTAGATATAAAGATTGCGGCGCCGCAAATCGCCGTAAATCATCCTGGATTTGAAGGTTTAATAATCCTCTCCCCCCGCCGTCTGTTTCATAAGGGATGCGTTCGTTCGTTCGTTCGTTGGGTTTGTGGGAACACTGGCCGGCTGTGCCGCTAATTATAAGGTATTTTTTTTTTTTTTTTTTTTTTTTTTTTTGTCAGCTACCTCCTGGTATTGCGTCTTCATTATTGGTATGGAAAGGTATTGAAGGGGTCTCTCTCTCTCTCTCTCTCTCTCTCTCTCTCTCTCTCTCTCTCTCTCTCTCTCTCTCTTTAGGACACACACACAAACACACACACACACACGCTTTTATCATTCTCTCTCTCTCTCTCTCTCTCTCTCTCTCTCTCTCTCTCTCTCTCTCTCTCTCTCTCTCTCTCACGATGTAACATACCAATTAACTTCTGCAATTTCAGTATATGCATTTGTTTGTTTGCTTGCGTATTGAATTACAGTTTTAACTTAACACTAGTTTTAACTTAACACTAGTTTTAACTTAACACTAAAATATTTTCCCAGTAAATGATGAGTTATTGACATAAAAAAAAAAATGTATTTTCTGAATCGAGTGAATTCAGCTTTTTTTTTTTTTACTCTCAGTCAAAAAAGAAAAAGAAAAAGATTTCTAAGGAAAAAAAAAAAAAAAAGGGTTTCTAAAAAAATAAAAAAATGTTTTCTAAGAATAAAAAGGAAAATGGTTTTCTAAGAAAATAAAAAGAAAAATGGTTTTCTAAGAAAAGAAATAAAAAAAATGGTTTTCTAAGAAAAGTTAAGCGTTCATAACTTTCTAACACGTCCTTCTAAGCCCCTTTTATCCGTCGTCTACCCTCCTCTTCCTCCCTCTTCTCCTCTCCTCTCTCTCTCTCTCTCTCTCTCTCTCTCTCTCTCTCTCTCTCTCTCTCTCTCTCTTCTCCTGAGAAACAGCCTTCTGAGAATCCTCTCCATATTCTTCCTTTCATTCGTTAATTTCTCATTTCCTTTTCCTCCTCCTCCTTTTCCGTGTTTTCCTCGGGCCTGGGCAAGTAAAAGGGAGCATTAGACTGCCCCTTTCATGGTACCTTTCTCTTCAAAAATAAATAAATAAATAAATAATTTATATATGTAAGTATATATATATATATATATATATATATTTATATATATATATATATATATATATATATATATATATATATATATATATATATATATATATATATATAAATTCCTCGTTAGAAGTCAGGTTATATTCCCCAGCAGGTCTCCGGAACCACTCGGCGTTCGTCTTCCGCCGGAGTCCGCGAGGTCCGCTCCTCATATTTTGACCTTTATGGGTCAACATGAATTTTGATGACCTCTAAACTCCTGGCTGAATTGCCTGCCAATATGTCTTGTAAATGTCTGAGGGCCAGAGGAAGTGTATACATGTAAATACGTGTTCAGGTAACACGAAGGATTGAGAGAGAGAGAGAGAGAGAGAGAGAGAGAGAGAGAGAGAGAGAGAGAGAGAGAGGCTCTTTATGCAAATACGTGTTCAGGTAACAAGAAGGATTGAGAAAATGGGGAGAAGAGAGAGAGAGAGAGAGAGAGAGAGAGAGAGAGAGAGAGAGAGAGAGAGGCCCTTCATGTACAGAGTGTTCAGGTAACAAGAAGGATTGAGAGAGAGAGAGAGAGAGAGAGAGAGAGGCCCTTCATGTACAGAGTGTTCAGGTAACAAGAAGGATTGAGAGAGAGAGAGAGAGAGAGAGAGAGAGGTCTCTTCATGTAAATAGTGTTCAGGTAACAAGAAGGATTGAGAAAAAGGAGAGAGAGAGAGAGAGAGAGAGAGAGAGAGGAGGCTCTTCATGTAAATACGTGTTCAGGTAACAAGAAGGATTGAGAAAAAGAAAGAGAGAGAGAGAGAGAGATGTATAGTGTTCAGGTAACAAGAAGGGAATGAGAGAGGTTGAGAGACAGAGAGAGAGTGAGAAGGGTAAAGGAGCTAATACGAAAAGGGAGATAGGATAAAAACGAATAATAAAAAAAAGAACGAGGAATAGAAGACTGGGAGATGTAGGTCATAAACTTGAAGGCGCAGGTTTGAAAATATAAAAAGGAATAAAAAGGGGAAGTAGAGTGGAGGAGGAGGAGGAGAAGAAGAAGAAGAAGAAGAAGGGGAGGAGGAGGAGGAGGAGGAGGAGGAGGAGGAGGAGGAGGGGAGGAGGAGGAGGAGGAGGAGGAGGAGGAGGAGGTGGTGGTCATCGCCAATTCTTGAAATTGTTTTCGTTATGGTAAGAAAAAAAACACCTTGTTATCTGTGGTTAGGATCTAGACCAGGTGCATTCGGAATAAATCAAGAGATAATGATGGCCAGGGGAGTGGATTCCAACTCACTTGGAAGAAAGAAAGACAAAAAAAAAAAAGTAAAAAATGCGCCGAAGTTTCTTCGGCGCAATCGAGTTTTCTGTACAGCGTATAATCAAGGCCACCGAAAATAGATCTATCTTTCGGTGGTCTCGGTATAATGCTGTATGAGCCGCGGCCAATGAAACTTTAACCAAGGCCCGGTGGTGGTCTGGCCTATATCGTTGCCAGACGCACGGTTATGGCTAACTTTAACCTTAAATAAAATCAAAACTACTGAGGTTAGAGGGCTGCAATTTGGTATGTTTGATGATTGGATGGTGGATGATCAATATACCAATTTGCAGCCCTCTAGCCTCAGTAGTTTTTAAGATCTGAGGGCGGACAGAAAAAGTGCGGATGGACAGACTAAGCCGGCACAATAGTTTTCTTTTACAGAAAACTAAAAAGTACCTCGCCTCATTCTGAAGAGATGAAGAAGAATACTCTCCCGTATGCCGAGGTTTTTTGTTTTCTCTCTTGCTAATCGCCAGGTTCATAATCTCTTACAAATTCAGATGATTGTAGGTTTAATCAGCGAATGGATATATGTATGTATATATATATATATATATATATATATATATATATATATATATATATATATATATATATATATATATATATATATATATATATATATATATATATATATATCAAATACAAGGGAGTCCATAGAAACATGAAATATGGGAAATAAAGGCTATATTTCATAGACCAAAGTGTTTCTCTCCTCAGAAAGGCAAAAAAAAAAAAACACGTAAAAAATGCATCTATTTGCCTGAGGAGAGAGACAGTTTGGTCTCTGAAATATAGCCTTTATTTTCCAAATTTTGGTTTCTGTGGGCCTATATATTTGATACATATATATATATATATATATATATATATATATATATATATATATATATATATATATATATATATATATATATATATATATATATATATATTTATTTATTTATTTATTTATTTTATTGTATGTTTATATATATATATTTAAACTCCAAAAGTTTTGGCTTAAAATTTGCGATGTGTCCACTTGCCTTTGTCCAATCATGATGATGTTGTGCCAGATAATTCCTACGATCAATTCACGTGTTTAAATTGTACAGACTTACTCCACAACTCATTCTGAAAATTCCCTCAGCAAACCCGCAGCGCTACATGGCTTGAAGAACATAGTATAATGGCAGAACTAGTAGACTGGAGTCTCCCCCATGCATCCTTCCAAACCCCTAAAAAAGAAAAAAAAAAAATTACAGGGTGAGAGGGCGGGGTGGGCGTGTTTTCGCTTACTTAGACGAGGGCGTAAATCTTGTAAATTACGCCATCGATACAGCCATTAGCCCTGCTGGAAACCTGCTGCTAGATTTTATCGGTCGGCGGAAAATTTGCATACGGCGCCCCTGGCCTGGTTGGGTAGGTATAGGAAGGGAAGAGCTGTATAATAATCCTCATTTAGATATTTTTTTTTTTTTTTTTTTTTGGCCAGTTTTTAGTTGCTTTGTGTCAGGGGGAGAGGGGTATAATAATCCTCTTTTTTTATTTTTCTATTTTTTTTTTTTTTTTTGCCAGTTCCTCTTACAATTCTCGTAGAAGTTTTAGTTGCTCTGTGTTTTGTTTGTGTGTGTGTGTGTGTGTGTGTGTGTGTGTGTGTGTGTTGTTTTCGTGATTTAAATATCTTTAAACAAAAACCTTTAATTCATCTTTGTTTTTTTGTTTATATTTGCCAGCTCTTCCTACGATTCGCTTAGAACTTTTAGGTACTCAATGTTGTGTGTTTGTGTTTACGTGTGTGTGTGTGTGTGTGTGTGTGTGTAAGTGTTTTTCGTGATTTAAAATCTTTCAGTATCTTTAAACAGCATGGTGTTTGATTTTTTTATTAATCAATATTTTTGGTTCCTGTTGATTCGAAAATACTGTTTCTTGTAAAAAAATGTTCTCGTAGAGTGACGTCGATTTTATATTTTCATATTTTAAGAATTACTTCTTTATTGATACTGCGGACTTCTTCAGTCATCTTGTTTAGGTGCTTCATAAATGTATATACTTCTATACCACTACTACTTAAAAGTGGGCCACTTTACAGCTACTTAAAAGCGGGTTACTTTTGTTTCTCAGACAAATCTGCAAACGCCTTGCTGCTTTAATTTTCTTCCAGCATTTTATTTCTGCTGCTTATTTTGTGCGTTTTACTTTTATCTTTTACTCTGTATATCTGAGCTGGGGCATCTGTGAATGATCAAAACTGCATCACATTACCGATCACACCAGACAGCTAAGGTTCAGGATGGCAAGGTTCAGGAATACCTATTTTTTTTTTTTAAACAGGTCCTGAGATGGATGCTAGTTTTGCGCCATTAAGGTAGGGTAAGTTTGAATCTCTCATAGAAATTTGGGTGTGGGAAACATAAGAGATTATTTTCAAGAAAATATTACGGTTAGTTTTCAAGATATGGCGGCCCGGTTTTTTTTTTTTTTTTTTAGGGAAAGGTCCCGCTACTCGGCTGCATCTCGGGGAAAATGCATCCGACCTTCATCAGAAATATGTAATTCACGTCACGCCCCCGTTTATTTTTTTCCCAGCTCGGTGCTCGGAACCGAATCCGTCTTGACGATCGCTTTTTTATCGACCGTGAAAAAAAAAAAGTATTAAAAAACGTCAGAGTGAAATATTGCAGGAAATGAGAGGCTCGTTTGTCGGTGACGGTTGCACAAACAACTCTCGGCGTTGCAAATGGCGGAGGAGATGGTGTAAGGGAGATGATATATTCCGCCTTAGAGGATTAGGGCTTGGGTGGGTAGAGAGAGAGCGTATTGCAGTTCCATTTGCTATTGACATCCTGTGAATAGAGCGTGGGAGATCTATCTGGCATCGTACGGTACAAGAGACTTACCCACAATCCAACGCGATGGCTTTCGTGTTTATGCAGAAGTGTATTTTGAATTTCGCAGCATGGGGCAACGATATTGCCATCATTATCTCCTCCTCCTCCTCCTCCTCCTCCTCCTCCTCCTCCTCCTCCTCCTCCTCCCT
>NC_089753.1:26543912-26586412 GCF_040412425.1 Macrobrachium rosenbergii | reverse complement strand
AAATGTTTTTCATTGGGGTATTAATGAGTTTGGAGCGTTCTGTAATAACAGGGATTTGTTTATAAACTGGAGAATGTGAGGTCAAATTGGGGAATATGAGGTCAAACTGGAATAAGGTCAAAATGGGGGCGTGAGGTCAAACTGAGAAATATGAGGTCAAACTGAGGAATGTTAGGTCAAAACTGAGGAATATTAGGTCAGACTGAGGTACCTGAGGTCAAACTAGGAAATATGAGGTCAAAACTGACGATTATGAAGTCAGACTCGAAAATATGAGGTCAGTGGGTATTGGGTAATGAACGTAAAGAGTTGGATGGGCATAGTTTAGAAAAAAAAAAAAAAGCCATTACGCTATTACTTCAAAGACATCCCCAGTCTGTATAATATTTTGAAAGCCCTGAATTTTGCGTATAAGGTGCCTTTAGTTTTATTAAAGTACAAAAAAGAAAAAGCTTTGGCAGATAAAAAGGTATTTTAACAAAATGTAAAAATATTTTTGTGTTGGTTGTTCAAGCAATGCAGAGTTATTTGAGATTGTATATGAATATGGATACCGTCTTCCGTTCTGTATATGAATATGTATACCGTCTTCCGTTCCGTATATAAATATGTATACCGTATTCCAGTCTGTATATGAATGTATACCGTGTTCCGTTCTGTATATGAATATGTATACCGTATTCCAGTCTGTATATGATTATGTATACCGTGTTCCGTTCTATACATGAATATGTATACTGTCTCCCAGTCTGTATATGAATATGTATACCGTGTTCCGTTCTGTATATGAATATGTATACCGTCTTCCGGTCTGTATATGAATATGTATACCGTGTTCCGTTCTGTATATGAATATGTATACCGTCTTCCGGTCTGTATATGAATGTATACCGTCTTCCGTTCTGTATATGAATATGTATACCGTCTCCCAGTCTGTATATGAATATGTATACCGTCTTCCGTTCTGTATATGAATATGTATACCGTCTCCCAGTCTGTATATGAATATGTATACCGTGTTCCGTTCTGTATACGAATATGTATACCGTCTTCCGGTCTGTATATGAATATGTATACAGTCTTCCGTTCTGCATCCCTTTAGGTAGAAATTCCAAGAAATATTTTGGCCTATTGGCTACAGTGAATTTTTTTTTCTTTCTCAGCATGCAATGTTGTACATCAAGTTGAAGTGCAAATTATTTTCATGTTTAGTTCTCGTGACCTCTCTCTCTCTCTCTCTCTCTCTCTCTCTCTCTCTCTCTCTCTCTCTCTCTCTCTCTCTCTCTCTCTCAGTATGTTAGTTGGAAGTTAAGTGGGGAACAGTCTCTCTCTCTCTCTCCCTCAATAAGTTGCTGGGAAATGAAGTGAAGAACAATCTCTCTCTCTCTCTCTCTCTCTCTCTCTCTCTCTCTCTCTCTCTCTCTCTCTCTCAATAAGTTGCTGGGAAATGAAGTGAAAAACACACTCTCTCTCTCTCTCTCTCTCTCTCTCTCTCTCTCTCTCTCTCTCTCTCTCTCTCTCTCTCAGCATGTTAGTTGGAAGTTAAGTGGGGAACAGTCTCTCTCTCTCTCCCCTCAATAAGTTGCTGGGAAATGAAGTGAAGAACAATCTCTCTCTCTCTCTCTCTCTCTCTCTCTCTCTCTCTCTCTCTCTCTCTCTCTCTCTCTCAATAAGTTGCTGGGAAATGAAGTGAAAAACACACTCTCTCTCTCTCTCTCTCTCTCTCTCTCTCTCTCTCTCTCTCTCTCTCTCTCTCTCTCTCAATAAGTTGCTGGGAAATGAAGAACAATCTCTCTCTCTCTCTCTCTCTCTCTCTCTCTCTCTCTCTCTCTCTCTCTCTCTCTCTCTCTCTCTCAAAATGAGCATTCTTGCGACACTAGTAATCCCTTAGGTGCAATCGACGTAGAAATAAATTTTTTATTTATGAATGTTTTGCGTTGTTCAATATGGATATTCAGTTGATTTTATTTTTTCAAAACGTAAACGTATATTTTATTTAATGTGAATGGTCACATAACGCTGCATTCTGAATGTGAACATATGTCATGGAGAATGTTTTCTTTCATTTTTTATTTTTATTTTTTATTTTTATTATCATGAATATGTTATCCTCATTTAATTTCATTGCATGCTTGTGGGATATGAATATTTGTACGTTGGTTCCATATCATGAGGCTTGAAGAAAATAATAATAATAATAATAATAATAATAATAATAATAATAATAATAATAATAATAATAATAATTGTAAGCTTAGTTGACAAGGCTCAGTACAAATTAATTTCGACTGAAGGTGCCATTTCATATAACAGAACATGCTTTAAAGAGGGACTTCTTCCTTTTAACAACAATAATAATAATAATAATAATAATAATAATAATAATAATTGTACTCAGAATTGACAAGACTCAGTATAAATTCATTTGACTGATGCTGCTTAATAGAATGTGTTCTAAAGAGGATCTTCTTCCTTCTAATAATAATAATAATAATAATAATAATAATAATAATAATAAAAAAAACCTTAACTTTGTCTAACTCAAAAAATATTTCCAAAATGAATTCCAATCAGCTGACAGCGAAAAAATAATATAATAAAAACTCCTATCCTAAAACTGCAGAAGTTCATAAGTGATGGACAACTAACATGACAGTTGTCAAAATCCACATATGAAAAAAATATTCCATTTCAAAAATTTCCCGCTTACAGATTTTGGCTCAAAATGTGACTAATATCTAAATAGGTATTAATAAGCAGTCAGAAATTAACTAAAGAAGTTTATTATTATTATTATTATTATTATTATTATTATTATTATTATTATTATTATTATTTTGCATTAAGCTGAAAGTCAAGAGTATTATTACTATTATTATTTTTATTATTTTATTATTTTTATTATTTTTATTATTTTATTGTTTTATTAGTTAAACAAAAGTAAAAAAAGTAAAATTATTATTTTTTAGTGAAATTAAGTAAAAATTAAGATTATTTTTATTATTTTCATTTAAACTGAAAATTAAGAGTTATTATTATTATTATTATTATTATTATTATTGTAAACGCATTTGTGTATGCGATACGGTATTGCATTGCACGTGAAAATTCCTGATTCCCAATTCCTAATACTCTGTCAACCTTTTCAACTACCAAAAATAAGCATCTTAATCACTGCCTACCCTACGGTCCCCCAAAGACCAATTACCTGTCAATCAATAATACCCTGCTGAGCGTCGTAACCGGTCATTAGATGGACCGATTATAAAGCCTGTTTTTTTTTTTTTTTTTTTTTTTTTTTTCTGTAAAAGAAACTAATGTGCCGGCTTTGTCTGTCCGTCCGCGCTTTATTCTGTCCGCACTTTTTTTTCTGTACGCACTTTTTTTTCTGTACGCACTTTTTTTTGTTTTTTTTTCTGTACGCACTTTTTTTTCTGTGCGCACTTTTTTTTCTCTGTGCACTTTTTTCTGTCTGCACTTTTTCTGTCTGCACTTTATTCTGTCAGCACTTTTCCTGTCCGCACTTTTTTCTGCCCGCACTTTTTCTGTCCACCCTCAGATCCTAAAAAACTACAGAGGCTAGAGGGCTGCAAATTGGTATGTTGATCATCCGCCCTCCAATCGTCAAACATACCAAATTGCAGCCATCTAGCCTTAGTATTTTTTTTAATTTGATTTAAGGTTAAAGTTAGCCATAATCGCGCTTCTGGCAACGATATAAGGCCACCACCGTGCCGTGGTTAAAGTTTCACGGGCCGCGGCAGATAACGCGTTACACCGAGACCACCGAAAGATAGGTCTGTTTTTGGTGGCCTGACTACATGCTGTAGCGGCTGTACAGAAAACTCGATTGCGCCGATGAAACTTCGGCGCATTTTTTACTGTTTTTTTTATTATTTTTTTGTTTTTGTTTACGTTCCCCCTCGAAGGTAAACACGCTGAACGAGGTGGGCAAGATTTATGCCGACGCGTCAAATGACTCCTCGAGACGCCATTAAACAATGTGACAGATTGGAAAGTGGTTTGATGCTTAGGTTGGAAAGTCTAGACCACTGTTTCTTACCTATCCTGACCTCAGCACCCTCTGTAGTATGGCTTCACAGTCCAGCACCTCTATATATCTGGTTACTGCGATCATATATATATATATATATATATATATATATATATATATATATATATATATATATATATATATATATATACATATATATATATATTTAATAAGATAATAAAATAATTATAATAATAAATATTATTATTATTATTATTATTATTATTATTATATTATTATATTTTGATTGTGATCGTTCCCTTGAAATTAAGTGAAATTTGTTAATTTTCATTCATTTTATATGTTTAGGTCAACATATATGCATTCATTATGGCTCTAAACATGAAGAATACGAAATTATTATTATTATTATTATTATTATTATTATTATTATTATTATTATTATTATTATTATTATTATTATTATTCAGTAGATGAATATGGAACAAGCCCACCACAGGGGCCATCGACTTTCAAGCTTCCAAAGAATATTATGGTGTTCATTTGAAAGAAGCAACGGAAGGTAATATGTATTATTATTATTATTATTATTATTATTATTATTATTATTATTATTATTATTATTATTATTCAGAAGATGAGCCCTACTCGTATGGAACAGGCCCACCAAGGGGGTGGGGGCGGCCAGCGACTTGAATTCCAAGCTTCCAAAGAATATAATGGTGTTCATTTTAAAGTAACAGAAGGTAATAGGCAATAGAAAGTAATTGGGATGGTTGTACAATATAATTGCTTAAAAGTCGTAGGGGCAGACGGTGGAATACTCCTTAGAGATTTGATGACGTAATTAGGAATAGTTGTAGGAAGGTGGCTCAGCACAGATTTCGAATTGTTTGGGAGATGGCTGGAATACCGAAATCTCGGTCGTTTGAGAAATAATATGACTGGACCATACATAATAGCCTTGAAAGTTTAAGGGTGTCTGGTAGATATGATATGCAGTGTGATGAGTGATCGAGGGTGGAAAGTGAATTTTGTGGATGGTTAGAAGACATATTTGGTCAAGTTGATATGGACAAAACCGAATTTTGTGGATGGTTTTGCCTGAAGTTGATATGGACAAAAGCTAGATGCTTACTTTAGAATGAAGTGATGTTGACAGATTATATTTTAATTGGGTAACAGTGTAGAAAGACTAATATTAAGTTTGTAAATGGATAACAGTGTAGAAAGGATACTATTATGTTTGTAAATGGATAACAGTGTAGAAAGGATACTATTAAGTTTGTGGTTACCACCATTGGGAAAGGAAGATAATTAAGCGAAAGGTCCTATACGATTCCCCCCCCCCCTTCCCAATTCCTTATTTCGTGGACCATATTTTAAAAGACTTCCCTGCCTCTAGTCTCCATCCTTCCCCTCCCCCCAACCCCCTCTCTCTCTCTCTCTCTCTCTCTCTCTCTCTCTCTCTCTCTCTCTCCAACCCCCAAATTGACTCAAATGATTCTTCCAGAAAACTACAATTCTTCCTTGAATGGGATTATTCACGCTGACGCCTGAATGTAGTTGTCGACGAGAATTATTGAAGAGTTAATTGTAGTTCTCTTGTGTCTCCTCTTCTCCCTCCCCCTCTCTCTCTCTCTCCCCTCCCCCATCTCGTCACGGTCCTCTAACCCTATATAACTTCCCTTACCCTCCCCTTCCCCCAGTGCTAAGACTCACTCTGCCGTCGCGAAATGTACTTGTCGATTATCTACGAAGTTGTCATTCGTCTCTCTCTCTCTCTCTCTCTCTCTCTCTCTGTCTCTCTCTCTCTCTCTCTCTCTCTCTCTCTCTCTCTCTCTCTCTCGTTGTATCTCTCTTCTTCTTCTTCCTCTTCTTCTTCTCCTCCTCTCTCTCTCTCTCTCTCTCTCTCTCTCTCTCTCTCTCTCTCTCTCTCTCTCTCTCTCTCTCTCTCTCCTCCTGTCTCTCGTTGTCTCTCTCTTCTTCTTCTTCCTCTTCTTCTCCTCTCTCTCTCTCTCTCTCTCTCTCTCTCTCTCTCTCTCTCTCTCTCTCCTTCTTCTCGTCTCTCTCACTGTCTCTCTTTTCTTCTTCTTCTTCTTCTTCTTCTTCTTCTTCTTCTTCTTCTTCTTCTTCTTCTCCTCTCTCTCTCTCTCTCTCTCTCTCTCTCTCTCTCTCTCTCTCTCTCTTCTTCTTCTTCTTCTTCTTCTTCTTCTTCTTCTCTCTCTCTCTCTCCTTCCTCCTCTCTCTCTCTCTCTCCTTCCTCCTCCTCCTCCTCCTCCTCCTCCTCCTCCTCCTCCTCCTCCTCCTCCTCCTCCTCCTCCTCCTCTCTCTCTCTCTCTCTCTCTCTCTCTCTCTCTCTCTCTCTCTCTCTCTCTCTCTCTCTCTCTCCTTCTTCTAGACACACACCCCCAACTAATCGCCAACCGAGAGTATCTACGCTTTCCTATTGTCCTCATCCTTCGCTAATACAAATTTTTTTTCTCCTTGGCGATTGGCGCCAATCGCCGGCGACGCGCACCGGGCGGACGAACGAATTTCCGAGAAATCTATTAACCTGAACGCAGTTTGGCGAAGTGTTTTTTCTTTTTTTTTTTCTTAGACGAATGTAAGGTCGCCCAGTCAGGTGTTGTCACCTGCCTACCGTAAAAGCGGACCCCTGCAAATATCGACTTGGCCACCAGTTCCAGGTATAGGAGAGGGAGTTATCTGGACTGCCCAGACTAGACTGGCACGCACGCCGGGGTCAGTCACCCCTCCCTGGAGGAGATTCTCATACACACTCTTGGGTAATACGCACATACGTACATACACACTCACGCACTCACACAAACATATATATATATATATATATATATATATATATATATATATATATATATATATATATATATATATATATATATATATATTTATTTATATATATTACGTATATGTATATTTATATATATACACATGTATATGTATATATAAAAGATTATAACATATTAACCTATTTTACTTAGATATAACCATTTTAAGCGTATTTTCTTGTCTATGTTCCTATACGTTTATAAGTATACATAAAAGACCGTATGTATGATGTTTCTGCAATGTATGTGTGCTATGCGTGGATGCGTATATGTATTCATAGAGTAAAATTCAAATTTCGTCCGGTATTCATGTATAACATAACATACACCCAGCTTTAGAGAAATACACACATACACAGTCCATTGGTACATTCTGGTACACACACAGACAAGTGTATGACACACGTATACTGTCGTGCACAGCCATGCAATACACGAGCATATAATTCCTATACACGCACGAGCTCAGGCAATATACATATATATATCCTGGCTAAGGTCGATTTATATTATATATATATATATATATATATATATATATATATATATATATATATATATATATATACTGTATATATATGATATAATGTATTTTATTTTTGTTTTTGTTTTATATTTGATATATATATTTTTTTTTTTTTTTTTTTTTTTTTCTTTTTGTCCTCCTCTCGAAGACAGGAACCACGGTCAAGTGCATTTCATGATTGCATTGCAATGTAGTTTTATTTTGTTTTTGTTTTATTCCGGAGTTTGATGCGCAGTTCAGTAACCTCCAAAATAATTGATAAAAATACGCACACACACACACACACACACACACACACACACACACACACACTGTCGTGCATCGCCTCGTCGCCGTCCCGTGCCGTGCACGTATCTGGATTAGCCACCCCCTCTCCCCTGAGAGACGTAAATGATGATAGCTTGATTGATCGGTGTGGAATTCTGGTGGTGCCACGCACGTGGAATTCTTAAACTTGTCATGTGAATAGCTTAATTGCCTCAACCACTATTCTTGATGACATGTGAATGTAGTATTATTATTATTTTTTTTTTGTGTGGGGGTTTGGTTGGGAAGGGGATGGGAATGGGGGGGTAGGGATAAATTTGGTGGGAGATGTTTGCTTAAATTTTTTGCTGTTAAATGCTGCGTTATGTCGTTCTTTTGGGGGGGGGTGTTTGTTAAAAATAGTTTTGTAATTATTCTGATAGCTGCTGGCGCCATTATAAAACCTCACTATTGATTTAGCTTTGTTGAATTTCAGTTTTACATCGAAGAAAGTGAAGAGAGAATGAAGAGGCGGCTTTGTTAATTACAGCTGCAAGAGAATAAATATATATACGATTTTCATTCATGTAAATTCTAGCTGTTCCTTCATGAACCGGACAGTTTTCGACTTCAATTTCTGTACCCCTCTGAAGTCGTCTTATGCCGTTCGAGAGAAATTCGTCGCTAATTACGAACTGAATCTCGACGGAGGAGGAGGAGGAGGAGGAGGAGGAGAATTGGGCGAACAGAACAGCAGAGACTCGTCTGTGTATGTGTGTGTGTGTGCATCTCGAGGACGATTTTTATGGCCTTTCTAATGAACATTTAATCTGGTGCCTGCACGAGAATCCGCGAGAGTTCACGAGAGGCCTTCTCGGAAAGTCTACGCGGATCTGGCGCCAGACTTCAGGGGGCGGGGCCCCTCATCACGGGATGGTTTGCAAGGTTACTGGGGATGGGACCCAATCCGGACTCGTTTCCCCCTCCTCCTCCCCTCGCTGGAACTGTCACGCATACGGTAGGGGGCATTCCCAACCGCCCCCTACCCCCTCCCGTGAGCCCAGGGCATGCAGAACATGCATGACCCACTGTCGAGAAGCTAAGTTGGGTCAATGTCACCTTACTTACACAAAAAATCCAGATTTATTTTTATGTCAGTTTCTGGAGATACGAGTAAGCTTAAGTCTAAATGAAATCGTATTCCAAACCGAAATTTTGGATTCCCGAATTGCTCGTACCCCTCGGGAATTTGGAAATCAAAAAAAAGTGTTCATATTTTTTGTTCGTGGTTTAAGGAGCCATACAGCCCCCGGTGATTGACGGATTACCCCCTGGCGTGACACGCTATTAGTAAAACGTGTCAGAATTTGATGGATGAGTCCAAACACGTTTTAGGAAATTGACCAAGTTTACTCGTTAATGTCGACGCGTTTTTATTTGAATTCTCGTATTTTACTATTCAGTCCCGTCGTCATTTCATGACGTAATACCACTGTTGTGTATAGTCGTGAATACATAATTCCATTTTTTTAAACATTCATATTTATCATCAGGAAATCAGTGTTATCGAAAACCGAATGTTTGGAAATCAGGTTCTGCGAGTTTGGAAAAGACCAATGGATAACAGGTCTTATGGATTATTGGATATTACATAGATTTCATGGGATCGACGTTATCCCTATGGATTCCATCGACTGTGGAGAGAAAGCGTTCAAGCTTAGGGTTTTAGGAAGAGAATATATCGATTTCTGAGTTTTCTGAGAATATATTGATTTCTGAGTTTTCACTCCTGGGTAGATTTAAGTCAGTGTTTAAGAAATATGAATGTTATTAAGTTCAATAACCGTGTCAAATACAAAACCATTCAGAGTTCAGTACATTATAAGATTGCTTGGGCACCCTTGTACAATTAGGTAATGAAGCGTTGATTGTGATTATTTTTACTTAATTCCCATGCTCTTATTTTTTTTAATCTATAAAGAATTTTTTAATGCAATCCAGTTCAAGCTCTGGTCGACTAATCCTGACCGAAACTGTCTTACGAATTCCCGTAATTGAAACCTTCGCGTGAAAATAGCCCACCTTTCGGCACGGACTTCAAAAGGCGCCGCCTGGGGCCAGGGGGTTAGGGAAGGGGAAGGTAGGAGAGTGAGGGGGGGCGGTGAAAGGGGGGGCGGCGTACCAGTAGCTGTGCATTTATGCACAGAAGAGAGATTTCATGACAGGCGGAAGTTGAAAACGTCATCGTGTGTATTGCAATTGATGTCATAATTTGTCTCGGCGTTTGATGTCATGATCAATCACGATTTTTTGCAGTGTCATACAATGTGTATCTCTTTGAAGCCGTCGTCGCTGTAACGTAATTATAGAGCTCTCTTTCTCTCTTTCTCTCTTCGCGAGTACTACCCCCCCCCCCACACCTCTCCTCTGCCTCGCAGTGGGTCAAGTGTATATACCCCGATTGGTGGTGGTGGTGGTCAGTGGCTTCAAAGGCCGCGCGCGCTTCCCTTTGATGTCGTTCCTGGCCTCTTGTTGTTGCCAACGTCCGCTTGCTTCGGCGCCTTGTTGCTAGGAAATAAAAATTCCTGGCGTGGATGTTCAATTGTGGAGAGTTGGTGCGCGTTGCGTCTGACCCAGTTTCGCCCCCTTTGCAGTCCTCGATCGCCTCCGGATTAGAAGTTGTCATAGAGGAAAACGTTTTTGGAACGTTGATGGTCTATTTTCGGTGGCCTTGATTCTTCGACTGCGCGGAGAATCTTCTGCTTCTTTTTAAATGTTTAATCTTTGTTTTGACGTCAACAAACGCCTCATCATCGTCGTCATCAGCAGCAGGTCGCCCCGTTTCGGACTGTAGGACACAAAGGCCCACTTTGTCCTGAAATGACCTTTTGGATGCGTCCACTGAGAATGACGTCAGGCAAAGGTGCGAGAAGTATATTTGTTCCTTTACAGAAGGTGGTTAAAAAGGCTTTATTGTGTCTGAATTACAATTATCCTTGGTTTCAGTCTCTCTCTCTCTCTCTCTCTCTCTCTCTCTCTCTCTCTCTCTCTCTCTCTCTCTCTCTCTCTCAATACATTTTCCCGTACCATTTGAGCATGCATGCATACCTCGAAGACCAGAAATCTCTCTCTCTCTCTCTCTCTCTCTCTCTCTCTCTCTCTCTCTCTCTCTCTCTCTCTCTCTCTCTCTCTCTCTCTCAATACATTTTCCCGTACCATTGGAGCATGCACACCCATACCTCGAAGGTCGAGAGAGAGAGAGAGAGAGAGAGAAGAAATAAAATATAATTTCTATTGGGTTTGATAACACTGAGCGAGAAGGCACTGAAATTGATGGTTACATAGTGGAAAAATTATCATTAGCAATAGAGAGAGAGAGAGAGAGAGAGAGAGAGAGAGAGAGAGAGAGAGAGAGAGAGAGCGAGCAAGCACCACAAAACTCACGTGTATTGCAAGCCCTCCTGAACCACCTTGACCCCTGAATTCAGCAGGATTGTGATTAGATGCGTCTGAGGGGAGCAGGATTTTTCAATGGAAGGTTTGAAATCACGACTCGGGCGAAGGGGAAGAAAAGGAGGAATTGTGAAGAAGGCGTGATAGGAATAGAGGAGGGAGGAGGAGGAGGAGGAGGAAGGGTGGATGATGTTTGAAAAAGCGGAAAGAGATTGCGATGAATACATTCTTGCACGAAGAAATAGACTATACCCGAGTGGAGAAGAGTATTCTGCAGTATGTGTATTTCACAGAGGAAAGGGATGTATATATGTGAGCATATAGCTACGTAGATTGGTAGGTTGATGTGTGTGTGTGTGTGTGTGTGTTGGTGTGTCTTGATGGCCGAGTGGATAAAGCCACTTTCAGCCATGGTCAACCCAAAATCACAGAAGTTTGAATCTTGGCCCGGGTAGGTCCACAAATGGTAAAAGACTTTGGACTATGTTATTCCTAAGGTGAAATGAATAACACAGTAGATTATTATTTGTGATATGTACAGTATGTATACACACACACACACACACACACACACACACACACACACACACACACACACACAAGGGCTGCAGCCTACCTTCACGGACCAGCACGTCCGCTGATTGCCGTTTTTCATTCCACCATCTTGAGAAATCACCAAAACCCCTGCTGTGCTCCCATTTCAGGCCCATCAGGGACTCGAGCCTTCCTCGCTGCTGCTACTACATCTCCTTCTTCTTCTTCTTCTTCTTCTTTTCTTCTTCTTCTTCTTCTTCTTCTTCTTCTTCTTCTTCTTCCTCCTCCTTCCAGCATTCCAGAACCAAGTCCAGGACCTCCTTCCCTCTTCCTCCTCCGAGGCCTGTTCTCCCATCCATCAATTATCTTTCTCTTTCTCCTTCACCCATTCACTTACCCATTCCGCCTGTTCCTCCTCCTTCTTTCTTTTCCTCCTCCTCCTCCTCCTCCTCCTCCTCCTCCTCCTCCTCCTCCTCCTCCTCCTCCTCCCTTCCAGGCTTCTCTTCCGTTCTCTCCATTCTTCCAGCCACCTCTTCTGTTCCATTTCCTCCCTTCTTCCATTCCCTTTACCCTCTCTTTTTCCTCCTCCTCCTCCTCCTCCTCCTCCTCCTCCTCCTCCTCCTCCTCCTCCTCCTCCTCCTCCTCCTCCTCCTCCTCACCTCATCAGTCACCCTGCGGGGTACCTGGCCATTTGTTTTGCGGACGACCGGCGTCTTTCCAGACCCGTTTCCAGGCGTTCTCCAGCAGTCGCCATAGTTCTGGAACGGGAAATGTTTGACAGGCCCGCCTGGAAATATGAATGCTGGAACGATAGCATCACGAAAGTAACCTGAACTGTACGTTGTTAGGACCAGTAGAAGCGAAACAGAATCAATATATATTATATATAATTATATATACATATATATATACATATATATTTATATATAATATATTATACATTATATATAATTATATATATAATATATATAAATATGTAAATATATATACATTTACATACATACATACATACATACATACGAGTACATACATACATATACTGTATATCTTAATTACAGTTTAAAATAAAGTATTCCTAATCTCCTTTGCAGTGGCTATACCAGGATTGGCCAGGAGTCAATTATGTGTACCCGGAGTGGGGTGAGGGGTGAGGGTTCAGGAGTGATGGAAGTGGGTGGGCGTGAAGTGGAGTATTTGGGCAATGTTCCACCTGTCACGCCCAAGCGTCTTAATCTACCTGGTTACTCTTGCTGCAATTATATATATATATATATATATATATATATATATATATATATATATATATATATATATATATATATATATGTATATATATATATATATATATATATATATATATATATATGTGTGTGCATATATATATATATGTATGTTTATCTATATACATATATGAATTTCTGACCCACATCAGGATCGAACCCAGGTCTTTCAGTTGATAGGCAAGGGCACTGCCCACTAGGCCATACAAGTCATAAAAGAAGTTGGAATCTGAGCGCCACTGCACACAAGGAATTATGTGCAGTGGCACTCAGGTTCCAACTTCTTTTATGACGTGTATGGCCTAGTGGGCAGCGCCCTTGCCTTCAATTGAAAGGCCTGGGTTCGATCCTGATGTGAGTCAGAAGTTCATTTCTGTTCTACACGTGATTGTGTGTTGATTATTTCTGATATATATATATATATATATATATATATATATATATATATATATATATATATATATATATATATATATATATATATATATGTGTGTGTGTATGTATAGTTTAATGATAGGGTCATTTAATACTGTCCGTTACATTCTTATCTTAATTTTTTCTATTGCTTCTTTATAGAATTTTCCATTACCTTGATTTTTTTTTATTTCGAATACAAATGAGAGAGAGAGAGAGAGAGAGAGAGAGAGAGAGAGAGACACATTTCACTTCCTGGTAGATATTGTATTGAGAATCCATTGAGTCGAAAGTAAAATTCCTTTTCCTCCTAGGAACGTATTTTATAGCCTTTCCCTCTGATCTCCAGATTTCCAGATTTCCTCTTGAGCTTCAAGTTCTTTTCACCCCTTAGGATCGGGGAGGGGCTATTGCCGTCAGTGCACCTCACGCGGTGCACTGTAGGCATGAGTTAAGGTTCTCTGCAGCGTCCCTTCGGTCCCTAGCTGCTATAACCCCTTTCTTCCTTTTACTGTACCTCCATTCATATTCTCTTTCTTCCTTCTTACTCTCCTCAACCCTCTCCTGACAGTTGTTTCATAGTGCAACTGCAAAAGGTTTTCCTCCTGTTACACCTGTCAAGCCTTTTACTCTCAGTTTCCCTTTCAGCGCTCAATGACCTCATAGGTCTCAGTGCTTGGCCTTTGGCCTGAATTTTACTTCCATTCCATTCAAGATTTTTTCTCGAGCTTTTCTTAGAGAAAGATTATTTGTTTCTGGGCAGAACATAATATTCCATTAGGTTTCTTAGTCTACTTTTTGCGTCTTTTCTCAAACTTCTCCCTTTTATTTTGATTGAAGCTCATGTCATCATTCTAATATATATATATATATATATATATATATATATATATATATATATATATATATATATATATATATATATATATATATATATATATATATATATATATATATATATATATATATATATATATATATTTATATATATATATATATATATATATATATATATATATATATATATATATATATATATATACATATATATTTCTCAAACTTGCAGCACCAGTGATGTTTTTTTTTTTACTGAACTACTCTCTAGTTATGGGAAGATCTCATCAACATGTAAATGTTTCTTGAACCTGTAATCCATTTCATTAATTCACGTAGCTTTATTTTGAATGAAAAGTCTGCTCATTACCTTCAAACATTTCATATCACGTAGATGCCTAGTGTCCTTTTGTTAATATGTTTGCATCGTTAATATCAGTTAAGTTTTCTTTGCCGGGCCTCACTCGAAAGTACATTCAAATACTTCTTATTTTTAATACCTGAGAGACGTTAGGTATCTCAGCTGGTGTTAGATTTTTCATATGTAAATTTTTAGCCGGAATGCCATCGCACTGACATGGGGGAAGGGTGTAACATACACCTATAGGAATACGTGCTCTTAGGATTACATACACTTAGGGATGCATACACCCAGGGATGCATGCACCCAGGATACATCTAGGGATACATGCTCCTAGGAATTCATATACCTTGGGATACATATACCTTGGGATGCATACACCTAGGGATACATACACCATGAAAGTCATATTTCGACATCAAGAATGAGAGAGTAAAGAATTATAAGGTGTAATAGCAAAATTGCCATAAGAGTGAACAAAGATTGCAATAAGTGTGAACAGAAACAGAGTGAACGAAGATTGCTATAAGAGTGAACAAAAGCAGAGTGAACAAAGATTGCAATAAGTGTGAACAAAAGCAGAGTGAACAAAGATTGCAATAAGAGTGAACAGAAACAGAGTGAACAAAGATTGCAATAAGAGTGAACAAAAGCAGAGTGAACAAAGATTGCAATAAGAGTGAACAAAAGCAGAGTGAACAAAGATTGCTATAAGAGTGAACAAAAGCAGAGTGAACAAAGATTGCAATAAGAGTGAACAAAAGCAGAGTGAACAAAGATTGCAATAAGAGTGAACAGAAGTGCTGACATCAGGGGTGTACAGAGTCTGATCCTTCTAGGTACACCCATTAATTCTGCCTATGTCATTTCCTCTGAAACATTCCTGAGGCTTAAGAGGGGAGGGGGGGAATTAAACCCCTTCCCCTCTCTCCTCCTCCTCCTCCTCCCATTATACACGTAATGATACTCCCATTATTAAAAGCCTATATGCCGTTCTTACGCGAATTACGAACACCGAAGTCATTAGCGAATTGGACCCGGCCGGCTTTCGGGGTCCGTTTGAGATAGGTACGAATTTTTTTTTTTATTTCACTTCTCCTTTATATCAAATAGTTTCTCCGTCATTATATCGGCTTTCACCGGATCTTGGATGATAAAAAAATATAAAAAAAAAATTCCTCCTCCCCTCGGTGGTACACAACGAGTTACCCGGTGTAATAATTGGCTTTTCTAGCAGATTTTTTTTTTTTTTTTTTTTTTTGCAGATTTTCTTTTAATGAAACAAAAATTTTTAAGTTCTTCTCCTATAGCAGAAGTATATTTTGCTGCTTTTTTTTGCAGATTTCCTTTAGTAAAAAAATAAACAAATCCTCCTCATGTCGGTAGTACAGAACGAGCTACCCGTTGTAATAATTAGCTTTTCTAGCAGAAATTTTTATTTTATTTTATTTTATTGTAGATTTCATTTTAATAAAGAAAATTTTAAGAAAATCTCACTCTTCTCGGTAGTACACAACGAGCTACCCGGTGTAATAATTAGCTTTTCTAGCAGAAATCTGTTTTGTTTTATTTTATTTTATTATTTATTTATTTTTTTTTTTTTGCAGATTTCAGTTTAATAAAGAAAAATAAAAAAAATTCTCCTCTTCTCGGTAGTACACAACGAGCTACCCGGTGTAACAATTGCCTTTCTAGCAGAATTTTTTTTATTTTATTGTGTTTTTAATTTTTTGTTTTTAATTTTTTTTTGCAGATTTCCATTTGATAAGAACATTTTTTCAAAAATCTCCTGTCGGTAGCACACAACGAGCTACTTGGTGTAAGAATTGGCATCTCGTCTAGCAGAAGTTTATTTTTAATCTTTATTATTTATTTATTTATTTATTTATTTTTTTTTTTGCAGATTTCCTTTCAATAAAAAAAAAATTAAAATATCCTCCTCCTGTCGGTAGTACACAACGAGCCCCCGGCCCAATAACTGGCTTCTCCTGTAACAGAAGTCTTGTTTTTTATTTTATTTTATTTTATTTTTTTTTTTAGATTTCCTTTTAATTAACGCGGCGGCGAAATTGCAGCTTTGGAAATTAAAACCCAATTTGAGGACGATGCGTTAACGATGAGTGTCCCTTAGGTTTTTTTTTTTTTTTTTTAGGGTTTGGGCTGTCATTGTGCAGATAATTCGCGACGTGTTTGGTAAAATCCGCTCCCTTAGGAAAGGGGGTGTGTGTGTATATATATAGATACATTATATATATATATATATATATATATATATATATATATATATATATATATATATATATATATATATATATATATCAGTTACATGCGTATTATTATTATTATTATTATTATTATATTATTATTATTATTATTATTATTATTATTATTATTCAGAAAATGAACCCCAGCCTATTACTTATTATTATTATTATTATTATTATTATTATTATTATTATTATTATTATTATTATTATTATTAGTCAGAAGATGAACCCCTGCCTTTTATTAGTATTATTATTATTAGTGAGAAGATGAGCCCTATTCACCTGGAACAAGCCCACCAAAGGGGCTACTGACTCGAAATTCAAACTTCCAGAGAATATTGCGGTGTTCATTTAACAGAAATAACAGAAGGCAGTAGGAAGTACGCACATGCGCAGAAGGCCGCAACATTTGTAAGAAAATCAGGGTGCAGACAGATTTATGAATACATATGTGTGTATTTGCCTGTGTATAATTTTAGAACTGTTTTGTAAACAAATACTCTGACCTAAAGCAATTTAGAATGTTTGGCGAATGGCTAATTATGTTTAATTTTAAATAGTTTACTCATGAGAATTAAATATAATGCCAGGTATCCTATATATAATATATATATATTATATATATATATATATATATATACATACACACACATTTACACATACACATATGCATGTACACGTACATACACTTTCTAAATATTCTATTTGCGAGCACTGAATGTAATTCCAATATTCATGAGGATTACTTGGTACATTTTCCTAGTGCTAAAACCAATTGCGATACAAATAAATCTCACACGTCATGCGTCCCACTTCTTCTTCTTCTTCTTCTTCTTCTTCTTCTTCTTCTTCTTCTTCTTCTTCCAAACAATTGCAAATTGATTGCTATGCATTCCGTGAAGTTAGCCCACACTATCGAAAGTTAACGTCTGGGGACAACGGAACGTCGTATTCCGGGAAACCAGCGTACCGATCGATTCGTGAACTGTGTAGCAAGATTTGTCAGTTTAACAAATCCAGCACCGAGAGAGAGAGAGAGAGAGAGAGAGAGAGAGAGAGAGAGAGAGAGAGAGAGAGAATGTAACTCCCTAATGGGACGGAATTGATTTAGCTTCCGTTTCTTCGAATCTTATATGTGTGCGGGATTGGTAACGCTTTTTGTCTAGAAAATAGAAATTGAGAAAAGTCTTAAAATTGCTTCGTGTATGAAATTTTAAATGCGAGAATTTTTATCTATACAATTTTTTAGAAAATGCGTCATGAATTGATTGATGGATAGAAGCGTTATTTACGTAGGTTTGACCAAAATGTACCGTGATATGAATATGAATTTTTTAAATATTAAATCACTAATTTTATCCATATGCTGGAACTTAACCATCGTCTAGTTCTGATGGGACAAAGAACAGATTATCGAGACTTTGGGAGCGTGTGAAGTGTAACCGAAGACATAACCATAAAAATCGTGAAATTAAATGTTAGCTACAGCATTGAAAGAGACTTGGTACGAGCTAAAAAGAAGAAGAATGGTTATTTGATACGCCGTAAATTGTCTGGGAGCATTACTGCACTGCAGTCTGGAACGCGGTGTGAAATTGCCTAAAAATGAACGCTGGAGAAATTTTTCTAGAAATAAATCCCAAGGGATTTGATAATTTAATCCATGAATGTATTAATACATTTAATATACGAATGTATTCAACAGAAGCAGAGGAAATGAAATTGACTCAGAAATGAACGCTGGAGAAATTTTTCTAGAAATAAATCCCAAGGGATTTGATAATTTAATCCATGAATGTATTAATACATTTAATATACGAATGTATTCAACAGAAGCAGGGGAAATGAAATTGACTCAAAAATGAACGCTAGAGAAAATTTTTTTTTAATATATCCTCGTGGATGTGATACATTCATCCATGAATGCATTAATACATTTCACCTATGAATGTATTAATACATTTCGTCTATGCATGTATTCAACAGAAGCAGAGGAAATGAAATTGCGTGAAAAATGAACGCTGGAGAAATTTTTTTTTTTTTTTAGAAATAAAATCCTCAGGGATTTAATACATTCACAAGCCAAGAATGTATTAATACATTTCATCAATGAATGTATTGATACATTTCGTCTATGGATGAATTCAACAGAAACAGAGGAAATGAAATTGACTCAAAAATGTACGCTGGAGAATTTTTTAAAATAAATCCTCGCGAATTTGATACATTCAATCCATGAATGTATTAATACATTTCAGAATGAGATTATATGTCGCCAGTTCCCGATGATTTTTCAGAATATCTGTCGCTCGACGTAAAAATTTTTTAAGTTTTTTTTTTTTACCAGACATAGAAAATGTTTTTTTATCCATGAAATTGCTCAACTTAAGCTTGCCATTTTTTTTTATAAATATACTGAGTCTGTACAATTTGTACAATACTTAAGATTGTAATTTTTATACACGAAAGTCTCCAGTCAATACAATACCGAGCAAAACTATTTCCCATTACGCTGTAATTCATTTTCAGTTTATTTTTCCTTACGCAGATCATATAGAAAGAGTTAGCGCCGCCAGTGCACCTGACGCGGTGAACTGTAGGCGTTACTTAAGGTTCTTCGCAGCGTCCCTTCGGCCCCTAGCTGCTGCAACCCCTTTCATTTCTTTTACTCTACCTCCTTTCATATTCTCTTTCTTTCCAACTGCAAATGATTTTCCTCCTGTTACACCTTTCAAAACCTTTTGCTGTCAGTTTCCGTTCCAGCGCTGAATGACCTCATAGGTCCCAGCGCTTGCTGGGCCTTTGGCCCAAATTCCATATTCAATTCAGTTATATACTTCTTCGACGCCAGGCGACGGTTGATATGACCTCCGTCAGAAATGCGACAAATAAACAATGACGACATTCTTGTCGCAGTTACCCTCTGCGCCGCCAGTCGTGGCGACGGGGTACAAATAAATCGTCGTTCTCCTGTGGGCGCTCTCGAATGACACGGGGGGCGGGGACCCCGTGAGAGAGAGAGAGAGAGAGAGAGAGAGAGAGAGAGAGAGAGAGGACGATATTTGTTGAATATATTGTCAGTGTGGGAATGTGTGTGTGTGTGTGTGTGTGTGTATGTGTCGTGAGGCGCCCAGATGTCGCATGAAGGAGGCGACACTCCCACCCAACTCTTATGATGATAACTTGCTCTCTAGTTGCTCTCTCTCTCGCTCGTTCGTTCGAATCGTCGTTGCTGTATTGCTCTCTCGCTCGAATCGTCATTGCTTTATTGCTGTCACTGTTGCTCTCTCGCTTGAATCGTCATTGCTGTATTGCTCTCTCGCTCGAATCGTCGTTGCTGTATTGCTCTCTCGCTCGAATCGTCATTGCTTTATTGCTCTCTCGCTCGAATCGTCATTGCTTTATTGCTCTCTCGCTCGAATCGTCGTTGCTTTATTGCTCTCGTTGCTCTCTCGCTCGATTCATCGTAATTGATTCATTGCTCTCGTCATTGCTCTCTCGCTCGAATCATCATTGCTTATTGCTCTCGCTGCTGGTGTCTCGCTCGAATCATCACCATTGCTTATTGCTCTCATTGCCCTCTCTCGCTCGAACCTTTGCTTTTTTGCTCTCGTTGTTGCTCTCTCGCTCGAGTCATCATCATTGCTGTATTGCTCTCGTTGTGTTGCTGTGCTGTTGCAACTTACGAGAGAATCTTATTCTTGTCATCTTTTTTTTTTCTTATTTTGATTCCTTTAATTGTATTCTTAGTACATTTTTATCCTTTTATTTCTGTTCTTACGTACACACAGAGAGAGAGAGAGAGAGAGAGAGAGAGAGAGAGAGAGAGAGAGAGAGAGAGAGAGAGAGAATTTAACTCAAGTCTTAAATACAATGAACCGCAATGTAGGAATTAAGGAAGGAATAAAATGAAAATGAGAGAGAGAGAGAGAGAGAGAGAGAGAGAGAGAGAGAGAGAGAGAGAGAGAGAGAGAGAGAGAATTTAACTCAAGTTTTGAATACAGTGAATTTTTATCCTTTTATTTCTGTTCTTACGAAGAGAGAGAGAGAGAGAGAGAGAGAGAGAGAGAGAGAGAGAGAGAGAGAGAATTTAACTCAAGTCTTAAATACAATGAACCGCAATGTAGGAATTAAGGGAAGGAATAAAATGAGAGAGAGAGAGAGAGAGAGAGAGAGAGAGAGAGAATTTAACTCAAGTTTTGAATACAGTGAATTTTTATCCTTTTATTTCTGTTCTTACGTACAGAGAGAGAGAGAGAGAGAGAGAGAGAGAGAGAGCCCTGATTGACGTGGGAGATCGTCAATATGCCATGAGTAATTTAATGATCCCCTGAATCGTGGCGTGACAGGGACCCGTGATTGTTTTTGCACCGAGGTAATGCTCATTGTTGGGACACATTATTATAATGATTATTTTTAGGTGGCTGCATTGGACAGCTTTTCCCATTTGTTTGATTATATATAATTTCTATGATTTTTCTCTTTTTTTTACATTTTTGTACCTTTTTTGCGGCATTTTTTTATGGTGTTATTTTTGGGTAAACACTTTGGTGTTTAGGTAATGGGCAGATTTCATCTTTCATCCAATTTATCTCTATCTTTCTTCCAGTTATCTATACACAGAATTATTCAATATTTCTTTTACTGCTTTACTGAAATAGCTTTCACACTTTGCCAAGAAATTAATTAACCTTTTAAGTTTGTTTTAGTTTTCTGTAAAAGAAAACCATTGTGCCGGATTTATCTGTCCGTCCGCACTTTTCTGTCCGCCCTCAGATCTTAAAAAGTACTGAAGCTAGAGGGCTGCAAATTGTTATGTTGATCATCCACCCTCCAGTCATCAAACATACCAAATTGCAGCCCTCTAGCCTCAGTAGTTTTGATTTTATTTAAGGTTAAAATTAGCCGTAATCGTGCTTCTGGCAACGATATAGGACAGGCCACCACCGGGCCTTGGTTAAAGTTTCATTGGCCGCGGTTCATACAGCATTATGTCGAGACCACCGAAAGATAGATCTATTATCGGTGGCCTTGATTATGCACTGTAGCGGCTATACAGAAAACTCAATTGCGCCGAAGAAACGTCGGCGCATTTTTTACTTGTCTAAATATCGTTGCATAACTTTTTACCTTCAAATAACTTTTGGGATGCCACAGAATTCCTCTTCTTATTATCTATTATTCCTTAATCATTCCCGGCATCGGATAATTCTCTCTTTTTGTCATAATCACCTTCATTATTCCCCCATCATTATAGTGATTATCTTAGTCGAGAAGGAGAGATTGTAATCCGCCAAATTCCGAGTGTCCTGTCATCCTTGAACAAGTGTCAGGGTCCTGGAGGAGGAGGAGGAGGAGGAGGAGGAGGAGGGAAAAAGGGGGGTGAGGGATATTGCTAGTCATCGCTGGTCTCCTAGGTAGTTATAGTAATTATTATCTGTGTTTCTGGTTCTCTCTCTCTCTCTCTCTCTCTCTCTCTCTCTCTCTCTCTCTCTCTCTCTCTCTCTCTCTCTCTCTTAATTCCTTCATTGCTGTTAATTGTGTATAGGACCTGAGCCGGATTCTCTCTCTCTCTCGCTCCCTCTTAATTCCTTCATTGCTGTTAATTGTGTATAGGACTTGAGTCGGATTCTCTCTCTCTCTCTCTCTCTCTCTCTCTCTCTTATCTCCTTCATTGATGATAATTGTATCTAGGACTTAAATTCTCTCTCTCTCTCTCTCTCTCTCTCTCTCTCTCTCTCTCTCTCTCTCTCTCTCTCCTTTAAAGGCAATAAAACTGGATTATCGTTCCTTTGTGATTGTTTGCTTAGTGTGATCAAATGTCGCTTTAGTATGTTTAGTGTGTTCTAATCTTACTTATTATTATTATTATTATTATTATTATTATTATTATTATTATTATTATTATTATTATTATTATACCAGCATCATGATTACGGTAAATCCCAAATGAGATTTATGTATATGTATGGAAATCACACTGTGGTGTATAAAAAAATTAGTCACTAATGTATAACGCAAATTTGATAAGTAATTTGGACCTTCATACACTCTGGGAAACTACAAGCCTAGTATGTATGTATGTATGTATGTATGTATGTATGTATGTATGTATGTATGTATGTATGTATGTATGTATGTATGTGTGTATATATATACATAATTAGATGTATATAAATATGCGTATATGTATACATATATATATATATATATATATATATATATATATATATATATATATATATATATATATATGTGTGTATATATATACACACACACAGGTATATCTTTATCGGTAGTGCTGGTAACGCAGAACTTAAAGTTTATTTGAGGATACGGCTGCGAGCCACGTTTCCTCCTAAGCCTGGACTGCGACCCTCTGCATTTGACTAATTGCTAAATATTTAATTCGCTGCACAGATCAACGCGCCCACGGTGCCTGAATCGTTTCGCCTCCTCAAGGAACCGAACTCCGGTCCTCTCGCTGCGAGACGAGTGTCACGACCACTATAAAGAGTACTTCACGAGGCTCCCGAAATATTTGAATGAATTCGGAATAGCTTGGAACTTGTGAAACTCCTTTTTCTCATCCAGGCGAAAATAAACTACTATAAGACGAGTTTGTGTCAAGAATTAAAGCTGCCCCCGCGGTACAAGTAATTAAGTCGCGTGTGGTATGAGAGAGAGAGAGAGAGAGAGAGAGAGAGAGAGAATTAAACTTCAAGTCCTAAATATATTTAACCTCACTGGAGGAGTAGAGAGATAGAGAGAGAGAGAATTTAAGTCCTAAATACAATTGAGAGCATAAAGGAGTCAAGGGTAAATTGAGAAATAGAGAGAGAGAGAGAGAGAGAGAGAATTTAAGTCCCAAATACAGTTAAGAGCATGAAGGAGTCAAGGATCAAACGAGAGAGAGAGAGAGAGAGAGAGAGAGAGAGACGGCACTGACATACAACATAGCTACATAGACCTCCCCACCTGCAGTCATAAACGAAAGCGGGAGAGCCGAATCATCCGCCATATTGGAAAGAGCAGAAGAAGACTTGCTGGTTCCTTCATAAACGTCCCAGGGACCCATTTATCACCCTCAAGTCCAACGGGATGGGGTTTTATCTCGGACCGTCGAATCCACACTTAATGAAGGATTTCTCTGAGTTACAGGTTACACGATAGGATGCGTGTTATCCCGCGTGCCCAATCGGTCCATCTCCTTTGGAAGGATGGAGGCGGGTATCACGTGGGTATAAAGGATTAGGTCATTTTTTTGGATGTTAGTCTCTCATGGTTGGCAATTAGGATTGTGGTTTATCAGCAATACCATATACATAGTCTTAGGATGGAATAGAAGGGAATTTATAGAGTTAAGGCCAGCGGCCAAGCGGTGGGACCTACGAGGTCATTCAGCGCTGAAATGAAAATTGAGAGTAAAAGGTTTGAAAGGTGTAACAGGAGGAAAACCTCAAAGCAGTTGTTCAATGAAGTCATCGTTAGGAGAGAGTGGATAACGAGGTGGAAGAAAGAGAATATGAACGGAGGTACAGTAAAAGAATGAAAGGCGTTGCCACTAAGGGCATAGTCTTAGATGCCATATATATACTATACCGTATATGAATCCGTTGATACATTAGCGATATATAACCAACTTTATCGACTTATACAATATCAATATGATGTTCGCTTGATATTTCAATACTCATTATGATAATGATTCGGTGCAATGATTAGGTCATCGATTTGACTGGTACCTGTCAAATGTCAATCATACGTCATTCTGCTGGTTTATCACCATAAATAAAGGTTGATAAATTATCAATGTAACTGGAACCTCTCAAATGTCAGTCATTAATCATACTGCAGTTTTATCACTATAAATAAATTTTGATAAATAATTAATGTAATTGGTACTTCTCAGATGTCAGCCATTTTTCATTGCGCAGTTTTATTTCCATAAATAAAGTTTGATAATTATCGGTGTAATTGGTTCCTGTCAGGTGTCAATCATTTGTCATTCTGCAGTGTTATCACCATGAAGTTTGATAAATTATTAATGTAATTAGTAGCTCTCTAATGTCAACCATTGATCATACTGCAGTTTTATCACCATAAAGGTTGATAAATTGTTAATGTAATTAGTAGCTCTCTAATGTCAGTCATTGATCATACTGAAGTTTTATCACCATAAATGAAGTTTAATCATTATTAATGTAATTGGTACCTCTCAGATGTCAGTCATTATTCATTCTGCAGTTTTATCACCATAAATAAAGTTGGATAATTATTAATGTAATTATCTGCTGGCAACCAGAACTGCCAATTAACTGGGGTATCTCTTCAGTAACTACTCCCCCCCCCAAAAAAAAAAAATCGACTAGAAAATTGTTCCCAAGACAAATTATGACTTAATTACATTTATCCACCCGGTTCGTAAAATATAAAACAAAAAAAAAAGTTTCAAAATATAAAAATGAAAAAAAATTATTTTATCTTCAAGCGGCATCGAGATATTCCATTAAGGCGAACGCGAAAATGAATCGTTGGGGGAAGAAATATCGAGATGGGTTTGACCAAATATGGCGGATGGGGGTAGGGTGGTGTGGGGGAGGGGGTGGGGTGTTTAATGGCTAGGTCGTGATGAACGCGGCCGAGCAACGCGACGACTGTGAACGCTACTTGTTGAAGTTGAACGCAGCCTCGTAGTTAATAGACATACTCTTCTCTCTCTCTCTCTCTCTCTCTCTCTCTCTCTCTCTCTCTCTCTCTCTCTCTCTCTCAACAGAAGTGGCCTATCCTTGCAGCATAAGCTTATTTCTCTCTCTCTCTCTCTCTCTCAACAGATAAACATTCTGGCTCTATCCTTGCAGCATAAGCTTATTTCTCTCTCTCTCTCTCTCTCTCTCTCTCTCAAGAGAAGTGGCCTATCCTTCCAACATAAGCTTATTTCTCTCTCTCTCTCTCTCTCTCTCTCTCTCTCTCTCTCTCTCTCTCTCTCTCTCTCTCTCTCACACACAGCAAAAATGGCCTATCCTTGCAACATAAGCATATTTCTCTCTCTCTCTCTCTCTCTCTCTCTCTCTCTCTCTCTCTCTCTCTCTCTCTCAGCAAAAGTTGCCTATCCTTGCAACGTAAGCTTATTTCTCTCTCTCTCTCTCTCTCTCTCTCTCTCTCTCTCTCTCTCTCTCTCCTCCTCCTCCTCCTCATCTTCACCCCAGGGATTCGTAAATGAAGACATTCTGTTGCAACATTATCCGGCGGTATTACTCGGCCATGAGGTGATGGGTTTAATGTGGTGTAGAAGAACCATTAAACTGTTTATTTTATGACTGACAGGTCGCGAATTTCGCTTCTAGGTCGTAAGCACCACGATCCCCTTGTACCTCTCCGGGTTTTAATTTCTCTTTGCGAGTCCCGAGCTGTTCGTTTTAACCAAGTCTTGATTCGGCAAGTGAAATTGTGTTTTATTATTATTATTATTATTATTATTATTATTATTATTATTATTATTATTGGCGTTTGTACTGCGCATAAACGACTGGTTGGGTTTTTTAATCAATACGGTAGTTTTTTTTTTTTTAGTTTTCTGCAAGAGAAAACTATTCATATGGCTTGTCTGTCCATCCAAACTTTTTCTGTCCGCCCTCAGATCTCAATAAAAACTACTGAGGCTAGAGGGCTGCAAATTTGTATGTTAATCACCCACCCTCCAATCATCAAACATACCAAATTTCAGCCCTCTAGCCTCAATAATTTTGATTTTATTTCAGGTTAAAGTTAGCCATAATCGTGCTTCTGGCAACGATATAGGACAGGCCACCACCGGGCCTTGGTTAAAGTTTCATTGGCCGCGGCTCATACAGCATTACACCGAGACCACCGAAAGATAGATGTATTTTCGGTGGCCTTGATTATACGCTGTAGCGGCTGTATAGAAAACTCGATTGCGCCGAAGAAACTTGGGCGCATTTTTTGTTTTATGATTAAACGTAAACAAATGAAACTGTGGCGTGAATAGGAATTACGTGCTTGTCCGGAATGGGAATTGAACAATTACACAGAATGAACGGGAAACTACCCAAGAGGTCAACTCGATGTTTTGACGCAAGAGAGATAATTATAATTCTTCCTTCTTTCCTGCATGAGAATTAGGCTGGCGTTGGGTCTAATTTTCTCGCCCCATTCGGGTTTCCTGTGTTGAATGAAGACCCTCAACTATCCAGGCTTAAATGAGAGAGAGAGAGAGAGAGAGAGAGAGAGAGAGAGAGAGAGAGAGAGAGAGATATCGTAATGCATTCTTGTTTTCCTGTGAAGATAATCGGGCTTTGGTTGGACTCATTTTCGCTCTTCGTCCAGATATCCTGTGATGACGAAACTCAGGCCACAAAGAGAGAGAGAGAGAGAGAGAGAGAGAGAGAGAGAGAGAGAGAATATACTTATATTCCAAGAATAGGCAACTTTTGCTGAAGTTCCTGATAGAGAGAGAGAGAGAGAGAGAGAGCCCAGCCAGCCGCTAGCCGATCTCGCCCCCATGTTTCAGAGGTGTTCCCGTGTTCCGAAGGGTATGTACAACGCTGCCCACCGCGATCCGCGCGTAGGTAGCAATTTCTTGGGGCTAATGGGCATGTGGCAGGATACGGCGATTATATTTCCTTCTGCCGGATGATACCCATTTGTCATATTAAACATGATGCCCCGAAAATCGATTGGACGAAGCTGTCCGTCCCTCCGCCGCTGGGTCGAGAAAAAGGAGAGAGAGAGAGAGAGAGAGAGAGAGAGAGAGAGAGAGAGAGAGAGAATTTACGTATATTACAAGGATAAGCAACTTTTGCTGAGGTTCCTGAGAAAGAAAGAGAGAGAGAGAGAGAATTTATTTATGTTCCAAGGCTAGGCAACGTTTGCTGAGGTTCCTGAGAGAGAGAGAGAGAGAGAGAGAGAGAGAGAGAGAGAGAGAGAGAGAGAGAGAGAGAGAGAGAGAGAGCGCCTTTAAGCATTACATGAAATGTCAAAATACTGAAGGTGGAGAGAAGTCGGAACGAGAGATAAAGCTATAGGCCAGTGGGAGCTATATTCCCTTCATAAAGACATGCGCCCTCGCGCGTGTTCACACACACACACACACACACACACACACACACACACACACACACACACACACACACACACACACACACACACACACCTCCCACATAAAATGCAGCAGGAAGCGACGCGAAGAAAATAATTATTTTACTCAGCAACGCCTCGGAATATTATTTAATCAAAAGACGAATTGAAAAAAATATATCTGTGCATAAAATCATTTATTACGAAGAAGGAAAAAGTACGACCACAAGATTCCTTTCCCCAACCGCAAGTCTCAGAGAGAGAGAGAGAGAGAGAGAGAGAGAGAGAGAGAGAGAGAGAGAAAGAGAATATACTTATGTTCTAAGGATGGACAACTTTTGCTAAGGTTCTGAGAGAGATGGACAGAGAGAGAGAGAGAGAGAGAGAGAGAGAGAGAGAGAGAGAGAGAGAGAGAGAGATTTAATTATGTTCTAAGGATCGACATCTTTTGCCAAGGTTCTTGAGAGAGAGAGAGAGATTTAATTATGTTCCAAGGATAGGCAACTTTTGCTAAGGTTCCTGAGAGAGAGAGAGAGAGAGAGAGAGAGAGAGAGAGAGAGAGAGAGAGAGAGAGAGAGAGAGAGAGAACATACTTATGTTCTAAGGATCAACATCTTTTGCTAAGGTTCTTAAAAGAGAGAGAGAGAGAAATATTCCTATGTTCTAAGGATCGACGTCTTTTCCTAAGGTTCCTGAGAGAGAGAGAGAGAGAGAGAGAGAGAGAGAGAGAGAGAGAGAGAAACGGAAGGGGTGTGGGAGGGGGTGGGATTGACTTTAACAAAAATCGCCCAGAACTTAATTGGGTGGAAACCTTTTGCAGTACAAACACTTCGTGAAATTATACACCTTCGGGGGGAGAAACACGATTTTCAATAAACAATTCAGCCATCAGCTAGACAACCACTTCCGCCTATCAAGTGCACGCAGGATCAAATGTTGCATTAGAAATGTTTTTGACGTGAACCTCTCTCTCTCTCTCTCTCTCTCTCTCTCTCTCTCTCTCTCTCTCTCTCTCTCTCTCTCTCTCACTGTTGCTATTGATAATTTTTCCTCTATAGAACCATCAACTTTTTAAGCATATCTCACTCAGTATTATCTGTCCCAAGAGAAAGCATTCTTACCTTATTCATATACCCCCCATTGGTATCCCTTCCACAAAGTATCCCCACCTCCTTCGTATACCCCAATCGGAATCCCTAACACAAATCCCTACCCTCTTGATATACCCCCACTGGTATCTACGATACTTGTATCCCTACCTTCTTCATATACCCCCCGCTTGTATCCCTTCCACAAAGTATCCCTTCCTTCTTCATATACCCCCCACTGGTATCCCTACCCCACTCCTGTATCCCTGCACTGCCCTTTAGCGTCCAGAGAACGATTTGATAGCCATTAAAATCCGATGTATTGTGACGTGCGAATTCGTCCGTGTCACTCAACTTTGGCAAGAACGGATTCGTGGAATTGTGAAGCCTCGAATCTGGAATTGCTGCTGCTGTTGTTTTTCGTGTTTCGTGGGCTTTGCCGTTGTGTTGTTGCGAGCGTTGTTTTAACAGAGGTTTCTGGAGCTGTTGTTTTGCTAGTGTTGGCTAGTTATATATATATATATATAATATATATATATATATATATATGTATATATATATATATATATATATATATATATATATATATATATATATATATATATGACATTCACATTATACTAACTTGTATATTTTTGTTTATACAAATCCTTTTCAGGTGAGGTTGGTTCTCCTTATATTTTATAGTTAACTCCCATTTTTATCTGTTTATTTATTAGTTTATTTATTTTTCCTTTCTATGAACTACTCTCTGGGGTTCATCTTCTGAATAATAATATAATAATAATAATAATAATAATAATAATAATAATAATAATAATAATAATAATAATAATAATAATAATAATTTTGTGATTCGTAAATGTCACTGTGATTCATGTGGATGCATTAGTGGAAATTTCAAGGAATGGAGTAATGATAGAAAAGCCATTTGGTAGTGAAAGTCAATACTAGTATGAATAGGAAGTAATTTGAAACTGATACAAGTAGCGTATAGAAAAATAAATGGATTTTAGGTAGAATGTATGAGAGAGAGAGAGAGAGAGAGAGAGAGAGAGAGAGAGAGAGAGAGAGAGAGAGAGAGAGGGTAAGTACTCTGACAGAATGCAGTGATACAGGAAAGTGAGCAAGAGAGAGGGAGAGGGTAATTACACTGACAAAATGCAGTATTACAGGAAAGTGAGCAAGAGAATTTGGGGAAGAGAGAGAGAGAGAGAGAGAGAGAGAGAGAGAGAGAGAGAGAGAGAGAGACGGTAAGTACACTGACAAAATGCAGTATTACAGGAAAGTGAGCAAGAGAATTTGGGGAAGAGAGAGAGAGAGAATAAGGTACGAGTTGTGAATAGGGAGTCAGGAAAAACCGATAAAGACGTAATGAGAAAAATGAGAAAGACCAGAGATAATTGCGTAATGGAACAAAGAAAAAGAGAAGTAAGTCTCTAAAAGTGTTTGGCTTCAGATTCATTCCCACCCCCCACCCCGACAGTCCACCCCACCACCCATGTACGAAATTGGTTAATGATTGGTGGGCGTGGCTGTGGACGCGACACCAGACATTATGCACGCCCACCCAACATGCAGTGGTCAATTGCTGACGTGGGTTGGATTAATTTTGCATGGGGAGATGTGATGAAGTTGGTAAGAAAGCTTTTCGGTCGATTTTCTGAAATGTAATTCATTGTAATACGTATAATGCGTACTTCTTTGCTTGCTTGGTCAGACATTATACCAGCATTGCTTTCTAACAAAGGTAACAAGACTCTGGAAAGAGGAAAGTGACCGTACTCATCCAGGTGTCCATAAAACACACTATAAGAAAAAGTTTATAGCAGTTTGAGTGCTGATTTTCTCAAATGTAATTCATTGTAATACGTATAATGCGTACTTCTTTGCTTGCTTGGTCAGACATTATACCAGCATTGCCTTCTAACAAAGATAACAAGACTCTGGAAAGAGGAAAGTGACCGTACTCATCCAGGTGCCCATAAAACACACTATAAGAAAAAGTTTATAGCAATTTGAGTGCTGATTTTCTCAAATGTAATTCATTGTAATACGGTATTTCTTTGCTTGCCTGGTCAAACACTTTACCAGCAGGTGCTTCCAACAAATAAGCCGCTGGAAAGAGGAAATTGACCATATTCATCCAGGTGTTCATAACACATACTATAAAAAAAAGTTTAAAGCAATTTGACGGTTGATTTTCTCAAATGTAATTCATTGTAATACGTATAAAGCAGCCCCTTCCAGCAATTTAATAAAACGCTGGAAAGAGGAAAGTGACCATATTCATCCAAGTGTCCATAACAGACAATGTGGCGTGTTTACGAATTTCTACAAGTCTGTTTATTCTAGTTATTTTTTTTATTTGATAAGGAGAAGTATCGACGAATTATAGTGTCTTGAAACATTGCTATTAGTGTAAAATATATGGTAGTTGTTGCTTGAAATACGTTTTGATATCTGGCATGCCATTGTCACGCCTATTTCAAACTTCATTTTCCAATTTAACTAAAAGTAATGCATATGTTTGTTGATCTGTTTATATTATTTGCAGGTGTTTAAATAAAAATAGACATGTTGATGAGAACACTTGTGTGAGTGTGTGTGTTTGTGTTCTATGTAAACGTACGTATGTGTGTGTGTATTTCAGCGTGAATAAAGGGTTTTAGAACACTCGTATGTGTGTGTTTTATTTAAACGTATACATGTGTGTATTTCAGTGTATATACACTGGGGAATAAAGGGAGTGATTTTTTCCTTCCCAAAAAGTACAAACAAGCCACGGTTCCTTAACAATGCGTGTACCTTTTTCCCCCCCTAAACATCCCGAGAACTATCGCCAAAAGAAAGCCCCGTAAAGAAAGGAAAGAAAGCTTCAGAAAGAGAGAGAGAGAAAAGGGAAAGTTTATTTTTATCGGCAGTTGCAAATGTGTGGGAAGTTTGTAGTCTAGTGAGGTCTTGTGGTCTGTGTATTTGGCAAAGAGAGAGAGAGAGAGAATAAAGTTAAAAGGTGGGGTAAGGGGGAGGACATGGAATGGGATAGTGTGTTTTTATGTCATCTCCCCCTTCTTACTCTCCTGTCTCCCAGCATCCCCAAATGCCATAATGCAACAGGTGTCTACTCCAGTTTACGCTTTCATACATTTTTCATACTTTCAGCGCCATTCCATTCATTTTATTGGCCATTCTCTCTCTCTCTCTCTCTCTCTCTCTCTCTCTCTCTCTCTCTCTCTCTCTTAGTGTCGTGCTGTTTCTGTGGTGTTGCCAAAATAAAGTTTTCCTTTATTTTGGCGTTCTTTATTTGTATAATTAATTCAGCAGTATGCATACAGGTATGTTTATGTATATGCATATATATATACACATATATACATGCATATATATACATTATATATGTATACAGTATATGCAGTATATATGTATGTATATATACATATGTATATAAATATATATAATCTTTGTACGCATACTTCTATATACATATGTATACCTCATACAAGGAATGCCGCTGTTCTTGTTCCTTCTGTTATTCCTAGTCTTGAGATCCTGATAATATGATAATCTGGCTGAAGGGGAAAGGATAACATTTCTCTCTCTCTCTCTCTCTCTCTCTCTCTCTCTCTCTCTCTCTCTCTCTCTCTCTCTCGAGGTCCAAGTCCCTCCCTCATCTCCTCGACCATCCTATCATCATCCTTTCGAGGAGGACCATAAGCGCGCCGTTAGGGGGCGAATTTACGCCGCCCCCCCCTCGGAGGATTTTCGCCTCCGAGAGAATATAACCAGAATTGGTGTTTCTCCGCCGGACACGTAATTGCAATTATGTAAATTTGTGGTAACAATTTTTCCCCATTAAATTCCCCTCCCCCCCCTTCCCCTTCCCCTGGTTTGAAAAATCTCCCCCCTCCTCTTCTTATTTTGCAGGGCCGTCGAGTGGATGGAGCCCTTGCTTAGGGGTAGGGGAAAAGAGAGAGAGAGAGAGATTATAATTTTGTTCTACTTCATAGTTTTTGGGTCAAAAATATTTTTATAAAAGATTATGCATAATAATAGAGAATATTCAGTTTCAAAGTACTGTATCTAGCGCCCGAGAGAGAGAGAGAGAGAGAGAGAGAGAGAGAGAGAGAGAGAGAGAGAGAGGTCAGAATTCTGTATTCCATTACAAGATTTAAAAATGGTTACTTACATACGTAATTGCTCTCTTTAGGGAAACAAAAGTCAATATTTAAAAAAAAATTACATAATAGATAATATTCAATTTCAAAGTACTATATTTTGTGTCCGAGAGAGAGAGAGAGAGAGAGAGAGAGAGAGAGAGAGAGAGAGAGAGAGAACTTGCAAAAATTAGCTTGCACAATATAAAAAAATATATAATTATAAATAAATATGTATACGCGTGTGTTAGAGAGAGAGAGAGAGAGAGAGAGAGAGAACTTGCAAAAATTAGCTTGCACAACATTAAGAAAATATAATTATAGATAAATATGTACGCGTGTGTCAGAGAGAGAGAAGGATTTCCTCCTTCTTTTGCTTGTTTTAATTTTTTTTTGTATTTACATAAAAGTTTGAAATTGTTGCATGAAATTGCATTCAATTGTTTTCTAGAGAGAATCTGTTAAATTTGGTTTTATTTTCAAACACTATCACTCTGTTATATTCATGATCATGTTCTCCCAATTTTTGCATTTTTATTTTAAGTAATATTCAAAGCCATTTCTTCTCTCTCTCTCTCTCTCTCTCTCTCTCTCTCTCTCTCTCTCTCTCTCTCTCTCTCTCACACACACATTTATTTATTATATTTTTATATTGTGTACTAATTTTTGCAAGTCTCTCTCTCTCTCTCTCTCTCTCTCTCTCTCTCACATTTATTTATTATATTTTTTATATTGTGTACGCTAATTTTTGCAAGTCTCTCTCTCTCTCTCTCTCTCTCTCTCTCTCTCTCTCTCTCTCTCTCTCTCTCTCTCTAACACTCATTGTATACATATTCATGTATAATTATATATTTTTTATATTTTGTTACGGTAATTTACAAGTTCTCTCTCTCTCTCTCTCTCTCTCTCTCTCTCTCTCTCTCTCTCTCTCTCTCTCTCTCTCTCTCTCTCTCTCTCTCATACGCGTACATATTTATTTGTAATTATATCTTTTATGCTGTTGACACTAATATTTGCAAGTTCTCTCTCTCTCTCTCTCTCTCTCTCTCTCTCTCTCTCTCTCTCTCTCTCTCTCATACACGCGTACATATATATTTTTTTATATTGTGTACGCTAATTTTTGCAACTCTCTCTCTCTCTCTCTCTCTCTCTCTCTCTCTCTCTCTCTCTCTCTCTCTCTCTCTCTCTCTCTCTCCCTGGGGTCTCCTCGCCATCTCCTCGCGTTATCACTTCTGTTCCCTTCGCGGGGTTCCCGAAAAACAGGAAACGCCAGCCAATTAGGACCAGTTAGTCTTAAGAACCTGCATTATTATTATGTTCCGGAATATACCCGGCGTTTTGCAAGACGCAACGATAGAAGATTGCAGTGCAGGTGAATTTGCCTGTTCTTAATATTTTTATTATCCTTTTTTTAGTGCCTTTTTTTTTGTACTTTTATTTTTTTTTATTGCACCCTCTCTCGCTGTAAAGTGTTGCCAGATGCGTAATTTACGACAAGCATTACGTTGGCAACACTTGTTTTTGGGGTCTGACTCATGGACTTGTTAAGTTGCATCTAGGCAGTTAAGGGATCTTTAGATTATGATTGGTTTTTTTTATGAAAAATGTATTTTTTTTGTTAGTTAAAATAGTCTTCTTTCTTTCTAGAGGCTTGGAGACAGTTGTCGGTTTCCTTAATCGGCAACAGTTTTTGTCACTCGATTGGTCAAACTCCGGAAATCTCCATCTGATTTTGTTTTCCCTTACGATCCGTTCTTCTGTATACCTTTTGTATTTTTCTGCTTTTTCTTATTAGTTTTCTTCTTTCATTTTATACTTTTTACACGTTTTCATTTTCCCTTTTCATCTCTTAATTTCCCTTCAGGTCTGGGTCAAATAAGGGCACTGGGTTGACCTCAGAATAAACAGGAACTCGTCTCCGTCGGTCGGTCAGAATCCTGGGATCCACACAAGCCTCCTACTCCCTCCCACACCTTACCACACCACATTGCCCCGCCTTAGGGGAAGAACGCGTGCTGGCATAAGACCTTGGCGTGATCCAAGGTATCATTTGGGCGTGACCCAGGATCCAGGGCTTTCCTGGATCGTGGCTTGACCCGTGATTTGACCTTTCTCTACTTTCAAACGAACCTTCTTCTCACACTCTTTGTTCAGTCAAGGTCCAAAGGTCGGGTCCAGTCAAGGTCCAAAGATTGGGTCCAGTCAAAGTCCAAAGATTGGGTCCAGTCCAAAGATTGGGTCCAGTCCAAGTCCAAAGATTGGGTCCAGTCCAGGTCCAAAGATTGGGTCCAGTCTAGGTCCAAAAATTGGGTCCCGTCCAGGTCCAAAGATTTGGTCCAGTCCAGGTCCAAAGATTTGGTCCAGTCAAGGTCCAAAGATCGGGTCCAGTCAAGGTCCAAAGATCGGGTCCAGTCAAGGTCCAGAGATTGGGTCCAGTCAAGGACCTCCCGCCGGGTATACTTCAAGACGAAAAGGGAACAGGGGAACACAAGAGGAACAGGTCCCTGTCCTGTCACGACTCAGTCCCCCCTTCCCCCCTCCTCCTCCCCTTCCTTCCCCTCCCCTTCCCCGTTCATCTCTTATTCGCGGAACGTCCTGTAAGCGTTTAATTGCTTCGTTAAAACCGTCGCCCGCTGTCACCCGGGGGAAGGGGAGGGCGGGGGTGGGGGAGGTGGGAAGCTCATGGCCCCGGCGTTAATGACAGGTAATCTCTCTTACCTGTGGAAGTCATTAGAGACGAAGCGAGGGCTATTAGGAAGCGGCGGGTCGCGGAAGGCGATTAATCAAGAAACGGGTTTTTGAAAACCCGGCGATTTTGCCGTTATTAATTTGTGTTATTTGGCCGGATTATCACCGTTTGATCGCCTCCGTCACATCCTGGGACGCCCACTGAAAAAAAAAAGGCAAAAAAAAAGTGGTCAGCTTTCAGGACAGTCTTGCAGACGGAGGGTGGGCGGTTATGATAATTTTTCAGATTGCAGTTCTCTCTTTCTCTCTTTGAGTCTTGTCCGGTTTGGTATGTTTAGCAATGTTTAGTTTTCTGCGAAAGAAAATATTGTACTGGCTTTGTTTGTCCTTCCGCACTTTTTCTGTCAGCACTTTTTCTGTCCGCACTTCTTTCTGTCCACTTTTTTGTCCGTCCTCACTTTTTCTGTCCTGTCACTTTTTCTGTCCGCCCTCAGATCTTAAAAACTACTGAGGCTAGAGGGCTGCAAATTGTCATGATGATCACCCACCCTCCGAACATCAAAATTACCAAATTGCAGCCCTCTAGCATCCTCAGTAATTTTTATTTTATATAAGGTTAAAGTTAGCCATAGTCGTGCTTCTGGCAACGATACAGGATAGACCACCACCGGACCGTGGTTAAAGTTTCATGGACCGCGCCTCATACAGCATTAAACCGAGACCACCGAAAGATAGATCTATTTTCAGTGCCCTTGATTATACGCTGTAACGGCTGTACAGAAAACTCGATTGCGCCGAAGAAACTTTGGCGCATTTTTTACTTGTTCTTTTCCGCTTAAACTTCATGCGTGTTTGTTTGAAACGTGTTTTCGAACCTATTATGTCGATACAATTGTTGGAGGGTCGGGGGAAGAGTATCGAATGTGGGGGGGAATACATTATCCCACTCCGTTTTGTAGTGTAAATATTTACATTTTCATTTCAACCTTCAACCTTTCGTGTATCAATAAATTTTGGGGGAAAAGTATCGGTTGTAAGAATTCTATTACAAGTTTTGGTATTTTCCCTCCAGGCAGACAGGAGTAATTGTAGCAGGTGCATTTGGCGAGATTGAAATTATCCCAGTATTCAGTAGACTGTCGGTACAAGCAATTTCTTAACCACAACTGTTATGGTCAGGTTTTTATTTTTTATTTTTTGTGTTATTTTTTTTCCAAAATGCTTCATAAGTACCGGTTAAATTTCCGCAGAAAAGAGTTAATAATCGTTGGGTTTCCGCTGAAAATAGTAAAAGTTTTGCGATGGTTTCTTCTTGATTTTTTTGACGGGAGCATGTATATATGTATAGGTGTATGTGTATGTGTGTATATATATATATGTATATATATATATAATATATACAATCATATATATTGTATAAACATATATATTTATACGTGTATATATACACATACATACATACATACATACATACATACTTATTTAGCTGTATTGAATTTTATTTATTGTTGGAAAGACGTGAATTGTTTCATGGAATAATACTACAATTGCACGCTTGTATGTACCTACACACACACACATACATCTATACACACATTCACACACACAATGTATGTTATAAGCGTTTCAATGTGTTATTTGTAACGTTACTCAAATTGTAAAGTACAGAATTCCATCTGCACTTTATCCATCTTAACTTCCGTTCAAGACCATTTTTGACGTTTTCACCGTATCATTTATTAATTTGAATGTTTCTTAACCTAATCACATATGTTACTGCTATCATTCATCTCTTACGTAGTATCAACATATACGCATATGCCCGTACGCGCGTGCGCATGCTTGACCAGGTTGGGAGAGGAGGAGATTGTTTTAATGATTTATATTATTATGGGGAATAATCGTGGGATTCTGTTGAACGCTCGGACAGTCTGAGAATGTTCCATACTTAAGTTCTCTGTGTAGTCTGTGTAGTTCTCTGTGTAGTCAATTGTATAGTCCTCTGTGTAGCACCCTATACAGTTCTCTGTATAGTCCTCTGTATGGACTTTAAATAGTTCTCTATGTAGTCCTCTGTATAGTTCTTTGCCCTGTTCAGCTCTGTGTATAATTCTATGTATAATCCTCTGTGTATAATTCTATGTATAGTCCTCTGTGTACAGTTCTCTGTATAGTCCTCTGTGTATAATTCTATGTATAGTCCTCTGTGTATAATCCTTTTATCCTCTGTGCCATTATGGCGTTAGTCCTCTGTTAATTCTAATGTCCTCGTTATATAAATAGTCCTCTGTGTATATCGTCCCCCATCCTCGGTATAATTCTATGAAAGGTCCAGGTGCTTTTCAGAGTTATAACTCCTCTGGTTATAAGCCTATGTTATAACACTCTGTGTATAACTCTCTATTGTATCTCTGTGGTGAAATTCTATGTATGTCAAAACTGTGTATTTTTTTTGGTCGTGTCATCCTTTTGGAATAAGTGGGGTTATAGTCCTCTGGGTACAGTTCTCCATTATATTTAGTCTTATGTAGATGGGATCCTTTTATCAGTATGGACGTACCATTAGTTTAAATTTCTTTATATAATATATATCTCCTCTCTCTCTCTCTCTCTCTTCAGAGTTATAACTCTCTTATAAGCTCTTATAACACTCTGAGGTAACAGGTTTGTATCTGAATTGAAGATATAGGTGCAAAACTGTATTTTTTTTGGTCGGTATCATCCTTTTGAATGGAATCATTGAAACCAGTGCAAATTATATTTGGCAATGTAGATGGGATGGAGAGAGTGGAGAGAGAGAGAGATTTCTTGAGAGAGAGAGAGAGAGAGGTTGCCAGTCTCTCTCTCATTTGAAACTCTCTCTCTCAAATTGGGTATCAGGAATTGTGGAATTGAGAGGGAGAGAGAGAGAGAGAGAGAGAGAGAGAGAGAGAGGTTGGAAACAGGAATCATTTGAAACCGGTGCAAATTATATACACACGAGAGAGAGAGAGAGAGAGAGAGAGAGAGAGAGAGAGAGAGAGAGAGAGAGAGAGAGAGAGGTTGCCAGTGGGGAATCATTTGAAACCGGTGCAAATTATATACACACGAGAGAGAGAGAGAGAGAGATGTTGGGTAACAGGAAACCATTTGAAACCAGAGCAAAACCTATAGGTAAGAGAGAAAGCACTCACGAGAGAGAGAGAGAGAGAGAGAGAGAGAGAGAGAGAGAGAGAGAGAGAGAGAGAGAGAGGAGAATGGGGGAGATATGAGTAGAAGACTTGACAGTTCGATGTATAGGGAATGTAATTATCTAAGCACAATATTTCCCCTTCCTAGGCTTTGTTTGCTGACGTCACGAGTGACAGAAAGGGTCGACATTGTCTGTTCATCAATTGATGTCTGTCAGTTATTATAATCTCCCCCCCCCCTCCCCCCATTTCTAAATAACAGCCGGTGTTCCCCAGTGGATAATTGCAGGAAAATAGCAGTGAATGATTTGGTTTGGGACTTAGAAGTCATTTCGTCTGATTGTGATCGGAAAATTGTTTATATGACAAATGATTCATTATAATAGTTTTCATTCTGAAGACAGTCTAGGCAAACATTGTTACATAATGATGGAGTTTTTAAACTGAAATGTTTGATTCGTTGAAAATATTTATATATAAATATAATTATATATATATATATATATATATATATATATATATATATATATATATATATATATATATATAAATATATATATATATATATATATATATATATATATATATATATATATATATATTTAATATAATTATATTTAACATTTAAGAATTTCTTTAACTTTTTAGTTTTTTCTGGTTTAGAGTGAACTTATTTTTATTTGTTTTTTTCTACAAGGAATCAGAAAATTTGCCAATAAATTTCAGTAAAGCGCGATTTGCTGTGCGAGCGAAATTGTCAAAATAAGTTGTACTTGTGAAAAGACGACTGTTAATATTCAAATAGCATATTGACGAAAAAATTAATACATATATTTTTCTAATCATCATTCAAGTATCTTGTACAGAATGGTGACAATCTTTAAGACCAGTTTTGCTCATGTTCAAAGAAACTGTTCAAATTCCGTCGCGGCGTCCAGGGATGCAGGGGCGAACGTAGCTTTGGCGTCAAAATTTGCAAGTGAAGGCCATTTGCCAAAGTAATTGCCTCACCAAAAACTTTCAGATGTGCCGGGCGAACAGACGATGATAATGTAATTACTGGACTGGAAAAAGGAATTAATTCAGGTCACTGCGAATAAGTGTCTGCGCTTTGAAATGTTTTAAAATCGGTTTTGCGTCCAGGAGGCATTTTTCACAAATAGCGTTCGAGTGCCGTGAACTGAATTCAGATTTGAGATCATTTCGACCTATTAGTTGGAGCAGTATAATCGATCTTTAGTAATTTTTTTTTTTTTTTTTAGATTTTTAATTGCTGTGAAACGTTTAGCACATTGCACTGACGGACGGTCAACTTTTATTTTGATATTTTACTTACATTTTTATTTATTTATTTATTTGTTAATTTATCTGTTTTTTCTAATAACTGATGAGCTCTATCTGTCACATCTTTAGAATGAACACCACAATATTCTTTGGAAGCATGAATTTCAAGTCAGTGGCCCCTCTGATGGGCTTGTTCCGTAATAATAATAATAATAATAATATAATAATATGTTATCAGAACAAACAGGGTGATAAGCGCCAGTAGACCAGACGTGACGCTGATTGACAAAATCAAGAAGAAAGTATCCCTCATTGACGTCGCAATACCATGGGACACCGGAGCAGATGAGAAAGAATGAGAAAAAATTGATAAGCATCAAGACCTGAAAATCGAAATAAGAAGGATATGGAATATGCCAGTGGAAATTGTACCCATAATCATAGGAACACTAGGCACGATCCCCAAATCCCTGTAAAGGAACCTGGAAAAACTAGATGCCGAAGTAGCTCCAGGACTCATGCAGAAGAGTGTGCTACTAGAAACAGCGCACATAATGAGAAAAGTGATGGACTCCTAAGGAGGCAGGATGCAACCTGAACCCCACACTATTAAAACCCCACAGTCGAATAGGATGACTGAGATAGACAAAAAAAATAATAATAATATAAATAATAATAATAATAATAATAATAATAATAATAATAATAATAATAATAATAGTAACAAGCTTCGTACTATAAACGCTTAGGAAGCTTAATTGGGTTTCTGTTAAGTTTCATATTAGTAGGTAACCGACCTACAAGCTGGGCTGTCGTGGTTTTGCGAAAGGAAGATCATAAGTGATAAGCATAATTGCAGTCATTTGTTTTTGCGTATGTTCAGACGTTGTCATTTTTTTAGAGAGAGAGAGAGAGAGAGAGAGAGAGAGAGAGAGAGAGAGAGAGAGAGAGAGAGAGAGAGAGAGATGTCCCAAAAGGAATCATTTGAAACCTGTGCATATTATATATTCACGAGAGAGAGAGAGAGAATCACTTGAAACGGTGCAAATAATATAGACACGAGAGAGAGAGAGAGAGAGAGAGAGAGAGAGAGAGAGAGAGAGAGAGAGAGAGGTTGCCAAAGAAGGAATCATTTGAAATCGGTGCATATTATATACGCACGAGAGAGAGAGAGAGAGAGAGAGAGAGAGAGAGAGAGAGAGATTGATTGATTCATAACGGTTGGAATATAATCCGTCAAGGCTTCATATTTTTCCTCGGTCCATTTTATTAATTACCCATCATCCTTTTTAACTCGGCCAGACTTTTTTCCCCCCGACTTTTTTTCTATAAAGGTTGACGATGGAGATAATTAAATATTCCAATTTTGAAAAGGGGATGATGTATCTCTCAGGATCATATTTTTTTCCCAGAGGTAATTTGTGTCGGGTGAATAGGGGAAGAAAAAGAAAGTACAGGGGAAAAAGTTAACGCCGGGAAAAAATGGTGACGTGAGGAAATAGTGATCATTATCATGCAAATGTCTGTCTGTCTGTCTGTCACTTCACCCTCAACTCTTCTGACACAAATCTCTCTCTCTCTCTCTCTCTCTCTCTCTCTCTCTCTCTCTCTCTCTCTCTCTCAGTAGAAGTCGCAGTATCAGCAGGCAAAGTCTGTAAGCTTACAGTAATATCTATATTATTATTATTATTACTATTATTATTATTATTAGTAGTAGTAGTAGTAGTAGTAGTAATAATAATAATAATAATAATAATAGTAGGAACAATCTTCAACACTCCACACCTTTACAATTACCCACCCGTCACTCAAGTGACCGAGGTTGGGGGGCTGGGTTGGGGAGAGGGTGGGCGGGGGGGGGAGGGGGGGCTTAACGACGAAGGCGTCGAAGTGGTTATGTTTTCGGGTAACTGATTGTTTAGTCGGAAGGGGGAAGGGGGAAGGGAGAGGGGGGGAAGAAATTGGAAGACGTCAAGTTCTTTTCTTTTTTTGGGGAGGGGTGTTCATTCTCCAAGATGTCTTCCCCAATATCATTTCCGAATACGGGGGGGGGGGTGACGACGGGCGTGTTCGTTTATCCCCTACGGCGTACTAATTACAATGAAGCTTCCTCTTGATCGGGCGCGTTTTATTGGGGAGTGAGAATTTTAACCCGGAGGGGAAGACGTCTGTTGATAAGCCCTGATATTTACGGAGAGTGAGAATTATTGAGCCATTGTTGTTCATTCTCTCTCTCT